>NW_027332044.1:0-281864 GCF_048418815.1 Hemitrygon akajei | reverse complement strand
GAGAGACTAGTGTTGAAATTGCAGGGGCCCTGGCAGAAATATTTAAAATGTCGATATCCACGGGTCAGGTCCCGGGGGATTGGAGGATAGCTCATGTAGTACCGTTCTTTAAAAAAGTCTTAAAATGTAAGTAGGGATATTGTAAGTTTGACATCGGCAGTAGGTAAATTATTGGAAGGAATACTAAGAGATAGGATCTGCAAGTATTTCAATAGACAGGCACTTATTAGAAAAAGTCAGCATGGCTTTGTGCGTGGCAGGTCATGTTTAACTAATCCATTAGAGTTTTTCGTGGACGTTACCAGGAAAGTGGATGAAGGGAAGGCAGTGGATGTTGTCTACTTGGACTTCAGTAAAGCCTTTGACAATGTCCCGCGTGGGAGATAAGTTAGGAAGATTCAGTCGCTAGATATACATGATGAGGTAGCAAATTGGATTAGACATTGGCTCAATGGAAGAAGCCAGAGAGTGGTAGTGGAGAATTGCTACTCTGAGTGGAGGCCTGTGAACCCACAGGGATCATTGCTGGGTCCATTGATATTTGTCATCTATATCAATGATCTGGATGATAATATGGCAAATTGGATCAGCAAATTTGCTGATGATACAAAGATTGGAGGTGTAGTGGACAGTGAGGAAGGTTTTCAAAGCTTGCAGAGGGATTTGGACCAGTTTAAGGAATGGGCTGAAAAATGGCAGATGAAGTTTAATGCGGACAAGTGTGATGTATTACACTTCGGAAGGTCAAACCAAGGTAGTACATACAAGGTAAATGGTAGGACACTGAGGAGTGCAGTAGAACAGAGGGATCTGGGAGTACAGATACACAACTCACTAAAAGTGGCTTCACAAGTAGATAGGGTTGTAAATAAAGCTTTTGGTACATTGGCCTTTATAAATCAAAGTATTGAGTATAAGAGTTGGAATGTAATGGTGAGGTTGTATAAGACATTGGTGAGATCGAGTTTGGAGTATTGTGTGAAGTTTTGGTCACCTAATTAAAGGTAGGATATTAATACGGTTGAACGAGTGCAGAGAAGCTTTAAAAGGATGTTGCCGGGACTTGAGAAACTGAGTTACACTGTAAGGTTGAATAGGTTATGACATTGTTCCCTGGAGCGTAGGAGAATGCGGGGTGATTTGATAGAGGTTTATAAAATTATGATGGGTATTGATAGAGTGAATGCAAGCAGGCGTTTTCATTGAGGCCAGGGGAGAAAAAAAAACCCACAGAGGTCATGGGTTAAGGGCGAAGGGGGAAAAGTTTAAAGGGAACATTGGGGGAGGGCTTCTTCACGCAGAGAGTGGTGAGAATGTGGAATATTATACCTCCTCAAATGTGCATAAATCCTGCCTCTTAGGATCTTCTCCATCAACTTACCAACGACTGAGGACGGACTCACTGGTCTATAATTTCCTGGTCTATATCTACCCCCTTTCTGGAATAAAGGAACAACATCCGCAAACACCAATCCTCCGGAAACTCTCCCGTCCACAGTGATGATGCAATGTTCATCGCCAGAGGCTCAGTAATCTCCTCCCTCGCCTCTCATGTTAGCCTGGTTACATCGCATCCGGTCCCAGTGCCTTTTCCACATGCTCAATCTTTTCAGTCTGCTGCAAGTTATCACCACTATCACCAAGATGCTTTTCCATAGTGAATACTGAAGCAAAGTATTCATTAAAATCTAACACCTGACCAGGTTAATTTTCCAATATCAAATCAAGAACAGTTTCCCGTCATGCAGGCGTATCTACATATTGTGTCAATAAACCTTCCTGGACACACCTAACAGACTCCAACCCATCTAAACCTCTTGCTCCAGGGAGATGCCAATCGATATTTGGAAAATTAATATCTCCGATCGCGACAGCACTGTTATTATAAATTTCCAGGATCTGTTTCCCGATCTGCTCCTCTATATTCCTGCTACTGTTGGGCGGCCAATAAAAAGAAAACACCGAGTAAAGTTATTTACCCTTTCCTTTTCCCAATCTTCACCCTAAGAGTCTCCGTAGATAATTCCTCCATGGCGTCAACCATTCCTGCAGCTGTGTCACTATCTCTGATCAACAGTGCCACGCCCCCAGCACTTTTGCCCACCCCCGTCCTTTCTGAATCATCTAGAGGTTGGCACTTGAAGTATCCATTCCTCTCTCCGAGCCATCCAAGTCTCTGTAATGGCCACCACATCATATTACTTCGGCAGTTTGAACGGTGCACGACTGCGCAAGCGCGTGAAACTTGGCCCGTGATGCAGCGGGAGATTTTAAAAAGCAAGCAGATTAACGGAGCTGGTACGTAGTGGAGAGAGACAGGGTTGAAGGCTTTGGTTCCAGAGGCTTCGGCGAACTGATGCTGAGGACAAGCTTGCTCCCAGTGAGGTAAGGCCGGGTAATCTCCTTCAATTAATCTAATTAGTTCAGGAGAAGGTAATGGAGTCAGCAGTTAGGGCAGTAGAGTACTCCGTTAACAATATGTGAGAAGACCGGGAGAGCACAAACGTTCCTGATGGCCACACCTGCAAAAGGTGCATCCAGATGCAGCTGCTCACAAACTGTGTTAGGGAGCTGGATAAACGTCAGAACATTCGGGAGGCAAAAGGGGAAATAAACTGGAGTTTCTGGAAGATATTCACCCCTAAATGTCAGGAGGCAGGTATCCGGGTGACTGTGAGCGGAGGGAAGAGGAATAGACAGAATGAGCAGAGCAACCCTGCGGATGTTCCCACCAACAATAAGTATACCGTTTTGGATACTGTTGGTGGGGACGACCTACCAGGGACAATTTGCAGAGTTCAGATCTCTGGCAGTGAGACTGGATCCTCAGCTCAGAAGGGAAGGAGTGAAAAGAGGAGAGCAGTAGTGATAGGGGATTCGATGTTTGGGAGGAGAGATAGGAGGTTCTGTGGGAGAAATCGAGAATCCCGGATGCTCTGTTGCCTCCCTGTTGCCATAGTCAGCGATATCTCGGATCGAGTTCTCACTATTCTCAAGAGGGAGGGTGAGCAGCCGGATGTTGTGGTCCATGTAGGGGCAAATGTGGTGGATAGGAAGAAGGAGGAGG
This sequence comes from Hemitrygon akajei, assembly GCF_048418815.1. NCBI lineage: Eukaryota > Metazoa > Chordata > Chondrichthyes > Myliobatiformes > Dasyatidae > Hemitrygon > Hemitrygon akajei. The sequence goes on along the minus strand of NW_027332044.1, from coordinate 278,797 downwards.
TCCAGCAAAGAGTGTTTATGGAGTGAGGTGCAATTTTGGAGGAAGAGACCTCCAGGGTTGCAATCTCAGGATCGCTACCCGTGCCACCTACTAGTGAGGCCAGAGATAGGGAAATAATGCAGCTAAATACGTGGCTTAGGGGCTTGTGCAGGAAGGATAGCTTCATGTTTCTGGACAATTGGGCCTTGTTCCAGAGAAGGTGGGACTTGTAGCATCGGGACTGTTTGCACCTGAACTGGTGGGGGACTAACATGCTTGCGGGAAGGTTTGCTGGTGCTGCACCGGCAGGTTTAAACTAGATTTGCGGGGGGACGGGAACCAGAGTGTTAGAGCAGATGGTGAATTGGAGAAGGATAAAGGTCATGCGAGAGCTGCAAGTACAGTGCATGGAGTAAAGACAGATCTAGAATTTGAGGAAACAGAAGCAGAATAAGGGTGTAAAGGTAGTTAGATAGAACGGCTAAAGTGCGTGTACGACAATGCAAGAAACATCAGGAACAAAGGGAATGACATATTGCCCTTACAACTTCTCAGTTCTATCCATACTGACTCTACATCTCCTGATTCTATGTCACACCTCGCAAGGGTCTGAATTACATTCCTCACCAGCAGAGCCATCCCACCCTCTCTGCCCACCTGTCTGTCCTTCCGATAGGACGTATACGCTTGATTATTCATTTCCCAGTGAAAAGTGGCAGATACGTTCACCTCGGAGAAGTGTGAGGTGGTATGGGGTGTTAGCTTTCATAACTCGAGAGAGAGAGAGTTTTAGAGTGGCGATGTAAAGATGCAGCACTATAAAATCCTGGTTAGGCCACACTTGGAGAATTGTGTCCAGTCTGGTCGCCTCACAATAGAAAGGATATGGAAGCACTGGAAAGGGAACGGAGGAGATTTACCAGGATGCTGCCTGGTTTAGAGAGTGTGCATTATGATCAGAGATCAAGGGAACTAGGGCTTTACTCTTTGGAGAGAAGGAGGATGAGAGGAGACATGATAGAGGTATACCAGATATTAGGAGGAATAGATAGAGTGGATAGCCAGCGCCTCTTCCCCAGGGCACCACTGCTCAGTACAAGAGGACATGCCTTTAAGGTAAGGGGTTGGAAGTTCAAGGGGGATATTAGAGGAAGGTGTTTTTACTCAGAGAGTGGTTGGTGCGTGGAATGCACTGCCTAAGTCAGTGGTGGAGGCAGATACACTAGTGAAATTTAAGAGACTACTAGTCATGGAAATGGAAGAATTTAAGGTGGGGGATTATATGGGGGGCATGGTTTAAGGGTCGGCACGGCATTGTGGGCCGAAGGGACTGTAATGTGCTGTACTATTCTATTTTCTATGTTGTAACATTGTCATACATTTCTTATTCGTCACTTACGCCCATAAAGCCTCATTTAGACGATTTGTCTTTCCTGTCCTGACTGTCCACTGCGGTGACATTTTCTCAGCCTAGTAATGTCACCCCTCCTCCTTTAATTCCTTCCTCTTTCTCACGGCTAAATATAGGGAAACCCAAAATATCGTGCTCTCCTGCTTGCTTCTCCAACAACCAATTCTTTTTAATGGCCATAATGTCATTGTTCACTGTATTGATTCATTCGCTGAGCTCAACCGCATTTTTTAAAGCGTCCTGCAGTGAAATATACGGAGCTCAGGGCACCAGTCGCATTAGGTCTAAACTCTTGACATCGGACTCTTTCTGCGGTCTTAACATCATCTGTCTCCATAGCGACTCCGCTGTTTGCTCTGGAGCTCTGCATCCCATCCCCCTGCAACTCGAGTTCGCCAACTATCCCAAAAACTCTCACGCACAGTACCGACAAACCTTCCCGCTCGGATATCAGTTCCCCTCCAGTTCCGGTGTAAACCGCATTACATCTCTTCTGAATAGATCCCACCTTCCTCGGAAAAAAATACAATGATTCCAAATTTTGGAGCGCTCCCATCTACACCACGTCATAATCTGTATGGTCTTCCTATGTCTGGACACACTGGGACGGGTAGTGGTCCTGTCCTTTAATTTAATAGCTAAATCCCTGAGCTCACTTTGCAAAACCACCTTCCCGTACATACCGATTTCATTTGTACATATATGCTGCTCACTCACTCACTTAAGCATCATAGAGAAGGAATGGTGTGCTGCAAAATGAGGAAGGAAGTGGAGGAGAGTGGGGCCACAGAAAGGGTGTTCAGACTGCAGCCGTTGGAGCACAGCATGAGAGTTACCATTTTCTTGCTCCCTATCTTTGCTTGGAGTCACCTTAAAAGCCGAAATCCACTGAACCATGGCCAGGAGTCACAGACAGGGCGAGAATCCCTCCATACAATCCCATCGCATACTCCTGGAAACATACACTGAGTAACGCTCCCTCCGCAAAGATCCATCACACACAGCCGGGGTCAGACACAGAGTGCAACTCCTTCCATATTGTCTCAACACACACTCCGGGGTCACACACAAAGTGAAGCTCCGTCCACTCCGTCCCATCACACTCTTACAGGGTCAGATATCTAGCGAAGCTCCCTAAATATTATCCCATTACACTCCGGGAGTCAGACATGTGAAGTACCTCCCGCAACATCGCAGCACACTCCACTAGAATGAGAAAAAGTACGAAACTCTCTCCCTCCTCCGGTCTCCCCACTCACCAATACCCAGACTTTCGGCTTTCCAGTAGTCTCGAATTGTGTGTGTCTCTCGGAGATGGTGTGTCTGTGTGTCTGTGAGCGGATTGTGTGCTGCCGTTAGAGGAAGGAAGGGGAGGAGAGAGGAGGCCAGGGAAAGGGTAGTGAGAATGCACACACTGATGCAAGTGGTGTGGAATCACGTGACCGGCCTGATCATGCAGAGTTGTGGAGAGATTCAGATCCTGGATATCGATATCCCGTGGAACGGGCGGGAGGTGAAACACCACCCATCATCTCTCCCTCAAACTACGCTCAATTACCTGTGTCACAGAGTGGGAGAAGAGTGGAGGGACAACGTAGATGGGGAGCGTTTAGCACATGGAGAGTATCACCGAGATGGGGAAGGGACGTATGGGTACGTACGGGATGATGGAGACGGCGAAGTGTGCAGAAGGGGGTTTGGGTCACGGAGACGGGGTTGCTTGGAACTGAGGGATGGGTGACGGAGACGGGAGTGGTGTATTGCAGACAGTGTGTGACGGTGACGGGAATGAGTGTAGGGGAAAACGTTTGACGGGGTTCAGAGGGATTTTGCAGAGTGAGGGAGTTATGCACACGGAGTGAAGTGTTTTCGATTATTTTAGAATTACATTGCCAGGATAACTTTCTCTAATATGTCCTCACTATCACACCCTCGGCATCCCTAATGACCCGGAGTTCATCCAGTTCCATTTCCAACTCCTCAACGCGGAGTGTTAGAAGCTGCAGCTGGATACACTTCAGACCATAAGATTCAGGGGCAGAGGTCGGCCATACGTCCCATCGATTCTGCTCCGCTATTTTATCATGAGCTGATCCATTCACCAATTTAGTCCCACTTCCCCCGCCTTCTCACCATAACCTTTGATGCCCTGGCTACTCAGATACCTACCAATCTCTGCCTAAATACACCCAATGACGTGGCCTCCACTGCCGCCTGTGACATCAAATTCCAGAGATTCAACACCCTCTGGCTAAAAGAATTTCTTCGCATCTCTGTTCTGAATGGGCGCCCTTCAATCCTTCATTCATGCCCTCTCGTAACAGACTCCCCCACCATGGAAAACAACTTTGCCACATCCACTCTGTCCATGCCTTTCAACATTTGAAATGTTTCTATGAGGTCCCCCCTCATTCTTCTAAACTCCAAGGAGTACAGTCCAAGAGCAGTCAAACGTTCCTCATATGTTACCCTCTCATTCCCGGACTCATTCTAGTGAAATTTCTCTGAACCCTCTCCAACGTCAGCACGTCCTTAATGAAATAAGGTGCCTAAAACTGCACACAGCACTCCAAGTGAGTTGTTACCAGTGCCTTATAGAGCTTCAACGTTACACCCATGCTCCTATAATCTATTCTTCTAGAAGTAGACAATAGGTGCAGGAGTAGGCCATTGGTCCCCTCGAGCCAGCACCGCCATTCAATGTGATCAGGGCTGAATATCCACAATCAATACCCTGTTCCTGCCTTCTCCCAATATCCCTGGACTGCGCTATCTTTAAGAGCTCTATCTAACTCTTTCTTAAACGCATACAGAGAATTGACCTCCACTGCCTTCTGAGGCAAAGCATTCCATAGAGCCACAACTCACTGTGTTTTTTTTTTCCTGAACTCCGTTCTAAATGGGCTAATCCTTAAACTGTGGCCTTTGGTTCTGCACGCCCCCATCATCGGGAACATGTTTCCGGCCTCTGGCGTGTCCAATCCCTTAATAATCATATATTTTTCAATCAGATCCCCTCCCATCCTTCTAAATTCCAATGTATACAAGTCCAGTACTCCAATCTTTCAACACCTGAAAGTCCCGCAATCCCGGGAATCAACCTCGTGAACATATGCTGCACTCCCTCAATAGAAAGAATGTCCTTCCTCAAATTTGGAGACCAAAACTGAACACAATACACTAGGTGTGGTCTCACGAGGGCCCTGTGCAACTGCAGAAGGACCTCTTTGCTCCTATACTCAACTCCCCTTGTTATGAAGGTCATCATGCCATTAGCTTTCTTCACTGCCTGCTGTACCAGCAAGCTTACTTTCAATGTCTGATAAACAAGGACATCTAGATCTCATTGTACTTCCTTTTTTCCTAACTTGACACCATGCAGATAGTAATTTGCCTTCCTGTTCTTGTCACCAAAGTGGATAACCTCACATTTATCCACATTAAACTGCATCTGTTATGCATCTGCCCACTCACGCAACCTGTCCTAATCACCCTGCATTCTCCCAACACCCTCCTCATATTTCACACTGCCACCCAGCTTTGTGTCATCTGCAAATTTACTAATGTTACTCTAAATCCCTTCATCTGAATCATTAATGTTAATTGTAAATAGCTGCGGTCCCAGCACTGAGCCTTGCGGTAGCCCACTAGTCACTGTCTGCCGTTCTGAAAATGACCCGTTAAACCCTAGTCTTTGTTTCCTGTCAGAAAAACAATTTTCTACCCATGTCTGTACTCTACTCCCAATTCCATGTGCTCTAATTTTGCCCACTAATCTCCTGAGTGGGACCTTATCAAAGGCTTACTGAAAGTCCATGTACAGTACATCCACTGACTCCCCTTGTCCATTTTCATTGATAGATCTTCATAAACTCCCAGAAGATTAGTCTTGCTGAGTCAGACAATAGATGTGATGCCCACTACACCGACCCAACACACATAACCCAGATCACAGAATGAGTAATCCTGTCTCTCTCTCTAACTCTCCTTGCCCGTCTCTCTCCTCTACGTCTCTCTCTGTCTCTGTCTCTCCCCCTCTCTCTGTCTGTGTCTCTCTGTCTCTCCCTTCAGAATGGGGTTCAAGCAGGTTGTGGAGGGAGCTTCGCTGTCTGGCCACAGGAGGGTGTTATGGGACGGTAAGGAGGAAGTTTCATTCTGTGCTTGACCCCAGGTGTGTGTCACTCTGGGCCTGACGGTGGGGCTGTGTGGTGGGACGATGTGAACGGTGATCCGCACGGTTTCCGCCCCCGATCTTGTTTGTTCGTACGGTCTAGTGGTTCTTGTCCTCTCTCTCTCTCTCTCTCTCTCTCCTCTCTCTCTCTCTCCTCTCTCTCTCTCTCTCTCTCTCTCTCTCTCTCTCTCTCTCTCTCTCTCTCTCTCTCTCTCTCTCTCTCTCTCTCTCATCTCTCTCTCTCTCTCTCGTAGGAGCGGGGGAATGGGGGCTTTTACCTCACCTTTCCTGCAGGTCAACGTTGGCAGAATAATTTGCATTCGGGGATAGAGCTGTTGTGAATGACGATGCACATGTTCCTGAGACAGGTGGCCTGGCAGAGGTCCCGAAGGGATTTCGCGATTGTCCTGGATTCAAGGGGCGAATATAACTCAAGGAATTTTAGTCGATATTGGCTCCAGGTCCTGTTCATCTCCTGATATTGTTCCACAAAAGTCAGCTGGTCTCGTTCGGAAGAGATCAGGGAGAGGCGAAACTCTGTCAAGAAGAAAAGAGAAAATTGCAAAAGTTTCGGAAGGCTAGGTAATATCTAAAAGATTGTAAGGCTAGCAGGAAGGATCTTAAGAGGGTAATTAGGAGGGCCAGAAGGGGCCATCTGAAGCCTTGGCGGGCAGGATTAAGGAATAATTCACCGGGACTGGATGAGATGTGCTCCAGGCTACAATGACAGGCGAGAGAGGAGATTGCTGAGCCTCTGGCGATGATCTCTGCATCATCAATGGAGACGGGATAGGTTCGGGAGGATTGGAGAGTTGCGAATATTGTTCCTTTATTCAAGAAAGGGAGCAGAGATAGCCCAGGAATTTATAAACCAGTGAGTCTTAACTCAGTGGTTAGTAAGTTGATGGAGAAGATCCTGAGAGGCAAGATTTATGAACATTTGGAGAGGTATGATATGATTAGGAATAGTCAGCATGGCTTTGCCTAGGACAGGCTGTGCCGTACGAGCCTGATTGAATTTTTTGAGGATGTGACTAAACACATTGATGAAGGAAGAGCAGTAGATGCAGTGTATATGGATTTCAGCAAGGCATTTGATAAAGTTCTCCAGGTAATGATTATTGAGAAAGTAAAGGAGGTATGGGATCCAAGGGGACATTGTTTCGTGCATCCAAAACCGGCTCACAGAAGGTTATGAGTTGTTTCAGACGTGTCATGTTTTGCATGGAAGTCGGTCACCAGTGGAATGCCTCAAGGATCTGTTCTGGGACCCTAACTTTTAGTGATTTTTTTTAATGACCTGGATGAGGAAGTGGAGGGTTGGGTTAGTACGTTTGCTGCTGACACAAAGGTTAAGGGTGTTATGTACAGTGTGGAGGACTGTCAGAGTTTACAGCGGGACCTTGATAGGATGCAAAACTGGACTGAGAAGTTGCAGATGGATATCAACCCAGGGAAGTGTAAAGTGGTTCATTTTGGCAGGTCAGATATGATGGCAGATTATGGTATTAATGGTAAGACTCTTGGCAGTGTGGAGGATCAGGGGGATCTTGGGGTCCGAGTCCATGGGACGCTCAAAGCAGCTGCTCAGGTTGACTCTGTGGTTAAGAAGGCGCATGGTGTATTGGGTTTCATCAATCGTGGAACTAAATTTAGAAGCCCAGAGGAAATGTTGCAGCTAAATAGGTCACTAGTCAAACCATTGGAGTACTGTGCTCAGTTGTTTTCTCCTCACTGAAGAAAGGATGAGGAAGCCATAAAAAGATTGAAGAGGATATTTACAATGATGTTTCCTGGAATCGGGAGCATGTCCTATGTGAATAGGTTGAGTCAACTCGGCCTTTTCTCGTAGGAGCGACGGAGGATGAGAGGTGACCTGATAGAGATGTATAAGATGATGAGATGCATTGATCGTGTGGACACTCAGAGACTTTTTCCTACGGCTGAAATGTCTATCAGGAGTGGGCACAGTTTTAAGGAGCTTGGCCAGTAGGTACAGAAGTGATGTCAGCGGTATGCTCTTTACTGAGAGAGTGATGAGTTAGTGGAATGGGCTGCCGGCAACGGTGGTGGATGCGAATAAGATAGAGTCTTTTAAAAGACTTTTGGATAGCTGCATGGAGCAGAGTAAAATAGAGGGCTATATGTAAGCCAAGTAATTTCTAAAGTAGGGACATGTTCGGCACAAATTTGTGGGCCGAAGGATCTTATTGTGCTGTAGTTTTTCTGTTTTCATGAAAACTACGCAACTCAGAACATGGGTCCCACCAACATACCATCCGAGACTCTCGCTCTCTCCACAGATCCTCATTTTGTTACCCTTGATAACGAATCCCCTGTCACGACAGCTCGCCTCTGCTCTCCCTCACATTCCCTTCTGGGTCACAGAACATTAAACAGAGACACCAAACTGCTGTCAGCAACTACCAACACACACACACACACACACACACACACACACACACACACACACACACACACACACACACACACACACACACACACACACACACACACACACACACACCAGTAGCCCAAGTGTGTGGTTGTGTATGTGTGTGGGAGGCGGTGTGCGGGGCCTGAGGCCGGAATGGGAATATACGGGTGGTGATATAGTGGGTCCTACAGGGAGTTGTGTGCACGCAGACATGGGGTCACTGATGTAAAATTGCTCCGGCACCATCACAGCACACTCTAATGGAGTCAGTAAAACTGCGCAACGCTCTCCCTCCTCCGTGCTACCCACTCACCAATACCCGGCCTTTATGCTTTCGAGTGTCGAATTGAGTGTGTCTCTCCAAGATGGTATGTGTGCGTGTGACCGTATAATGTGCTGCGAGAAGACTAAGGAAGGGGAGGAGAGAAGTGGGCAGGGAAAGGGTGTTAAGATTGCAGACACTGAAGCAAGTGATGTGGAACCACACGACCGGCCTGTGCATACAGAGCTGTTGAGAAGCTCAGATCCTGGTGATAGATATCCAGTGGAAGGGGCGAGGTGTAATACTAGGCGTCATCACTCCCTCATACTCCCCACAATTGCCTGTCACACAGAGAGGGAGGAGGGAGCGGGGTCGACGGAGATGGGGAGCGTTTAGCAAATGGAGTGTATCTCGGATACGGAGATGGGCGTAGGGAACGTACAGTATGTGAGAGGGGGTAGAGAGTTTGTGTCAAATAGAGGCAGTAGAGCAAAAGAGGAAGTGTCAGTGCAGAAAGAGAGAGAGGGAGAGTAGAGACATTGAGATTTGGGTGAGGACAGAGAGTGTGTGTGTGGGCGTAGAGTGCACAAAGGGAGAGAGAGAGAGAGAGAGAGAGAGAGAGAGAGAGAGAGAGAGAGAGAGAGAGAGAGAGAGAGAGATACAGAACAATAACCCATGGAATGTCCAAACAAACACGTCCGGGGTCAGACAGAGAGAGTGAAGTTCCCTCCACACCTAATACTTTCGGGTATAGAGAGATTCTTGTTGAGGGTGTAAGCATTCTTGAGACAGTTGCTCTGGCCGAGGACCAGAAGTTAATTAGCGGTTATCCTGGATTCAACGTGTGAATGAAACTCATGGACATTTAGACGATATCGGCACCGGTTCCTGTTCCTCTTGTTCCCAAAGGTCTACTAGTCTCGGTCGGAAGTGATCGGAGAGAGACAAATATCTGTCAGAAAGAAAAGAAAAGCTTCCAAAAGGGGTTCACAGAGTTTGGTAATGTCAGAGATCTCGAAGATTATAAGGCTAACAGAAAGGAGCTGAAGAAGGAAATTAGGAGAGCCGGAAGGGGCCGTGTGAAGGTGTTGGCGGGCAGGATGAAGGAAGACCCCAAGACATTCTACAAGTATGTGAAGAGCAAGAGGGGAAGATGTGAAAGAATTGGACCCATCAAGAGTGACAGTGGGAAAGTGTGTATGGAACCAAAGCAAATAGCAGATGTACTTAATGAATACTTTGCTTCAGTATTCACTATGGAATAGGATCTTGGTGATACAGGTGATAACTTGCAGCAGACTGAAAAGATTGATCATGTGGAAAAGTCACTGGGACCGGATGAGATGTAACCCAGGCTACCATAAGAGGCGAGGGAGGAGATTACTGGGCCTCTGGCGATGATCTTTGAATAATCAGGAGAGTTCCTGGAGGATTGGAGGGTTGCGGATGTTGTTCCTTTATCCAAGAAAGGGAGTAGAGATAGCCCAGGAAATTATAGACCAGTGAGTCTTACATCACCGGTTGGTAAGTTGATGGAGAAAATACTGAGAGGCAGTTTTTATGAACTTTTTGAGCGGTATGATATGATTAGGAATAGTTAGAATGGCTTTGTCAAGGGCATGTTGTGCCGTACGAGACTGTTTGATTTTGCTGAGGATCTGACTGAACACGTTGATGAAGGAAGAGCAGTAGATGTAGTGTACATTGATTTCAGCAAAGCATTTATTAACGTACTACATGTATGGCTTACTGAGGAAGTAAAGTGGCATGCGATACAAGGTGACATTACCTTGTGGATCCAGAAATGGTTACCTACGGAAGAAAAAGAGTGGGTGTGGACGGGTCATTTTCTACAGGGTGGTCGGTGACCAGTGGGGTGCCTCAGGGATCTGTTCTGGGACCCTTACTGTTCGTCTTTTTTTTTAATGGGCTGGATTGAAGAAGTGGAGCGATGGGTTAGTAAGTGTATTGATGACACAAAGGCTGGAGGATTTGTGGGTAGTGTTTAGGGCTGTCACACGTTACAGCGGGACATTGATTGGGTGCAGAACTGGTTTGAGAAGAAGTAGAAAGAGTTCAACCCAGATTCTTGAAAAGTGGTCTATTTTGGTAGGTCGGTGATAAGGCAGAATACGGTATTAATAGTAATAATGTTGGCACTGTGGAGGATCAGTGAGATCTTGGGGTCCGAGTCCATAGAACGCTCAAAGCAGCTGCGCATGTTGACTCTATGGTTGTGAAGGCGTAAGGTGTATTTTCCTTCATCAATCGAGGAATTCAATTTAGAGCCGAGAGGTAATGTTACAGCTATATATGCCCCTGAACAGATCCCACTTGGAGTACTGTGTTCACTTCCCGTCTCCACACTGCGGAAAGGATTTGGAAGCCATAGAATGGGTGCAGAGAAGATTTACAGGGATGTTCCCTCGAGTGAGGACTATTATACAATACAATACGTAATATATTAAAATTTTATAATTTTATATATTTTAAATTATAATTTTATATAATTATAAATAATTATAATTATAATAATATATAATATATTAGTATAAGTATACACTTATTACTTAATACGTTGAGTTTTTCTCCTTGGAGCCAAAGAGGATGAGGTCACCTGACAGAGGTGGAAAATGTGATGAGAGGCATTAATCGTATGGATGGGCAAAGGCATTTTTTTCCGAAGGGCTGAAATGGTTGCCACAAGAGGACACCGCTTAAGTAGCTGGGGTGTAGGTACAGAGGGGATATCAGAGGTATATTTTTAATCAGAGAGAGGTGAGTACGTGGAAATGGTGACAGGCAGCAGTGGTGGAGGCGGATACAACAGGGTCTTTTAAGAGCCTTCGAGATAGGTACATGGAGCTTAGTAAAGGGCTATAGGTAAGCCAAGTAATTTTTAAAAGAGGGATATGTTCGGCACGAGCCTGTATTGTGCTGTAGATTTTCTATGTTTCTATGAAAACTGCGCAACACAGAACATGGGACCATCCATGACTCTCGTTCTCTCCACAGAGTCTCCGTTTGTTACCCATATTAACGAATCCCCTGTCACGACAGCTCGCCTCTGCTCTCCCTCACATTCCCTTCTGAGTCACAGTACATTAAACAGAGGCACCAAACTGCTGTCAGCAACTACACACACACACACACACACACACACACACACACACACACATCCAAACTGTGTGATTGTGTATGTGTGCGGGGTAGAAGACGGAATGATATGGTGATACAATGGGCACTACAGCGGGTGGTGTCCACGCAGACATGGAGGTCACAGAAGCAAAGTTGCTCCGGCACCATCGCAGCACACTCTAATGGAGCCAGAAAAAGTGCTCAGCCCTCCCCCTCCTCCGTTCTCCCCACTCTCCAATACCCTGCATTTCGGCGTTCCCATAGTCTCGAATTGGGTGTGACTCTCGGAGATGGTATGTGTGTGTGTGTGTGTGTGTGTGTGTCTGTGATTGATCATGTGCTGCAGGAAGAGCAAGGAAGAGTAGGAGAGAAGAGGGGAGATAAAGGGTGTTAAGTTTGCAGATACAGCAGCAAGTGGAGTAGAACCACACGACCGGCCTGTGCATACAGAGCTGTTGAGAAGCTCAGATCGTGTGGAAAGGGCGCGGTGTAATACCAGACGTCATCTCTCCCTTACACTCCCCACAATAGGCTATGACACAGGGAGGGAGGAGCGAGCAGGGGGCGAGGTAGATTGGGAGCGTTTAGCAGATGGCGTGTATCTCGGAGACACAAATAGGTGTAGGGAACGTACAGGATGTGAGAGAGATTAAAAAGTGTATGTCAAATAGAGGCAACAGAACAAAAGAGAAGAATGTCCTCATAGAAAGAGAGACCGTCCCATCTCACAATCCCGGGCTCAGACATTGAGTGAAACTCCCTCCATACCGTCCCATCACACAGTCCCGGGGTCAGACGCAGAGTGAATCTCCCTCCACACCGTCCAATTATCCTTTCACATTGTCAGACACAGTGATCTCCCTCCACACCGTCCCATCACACACTCCCGGGGTCAGACACAGAGTGAATCTCCCTCCACACCGTCCCATCACACACTCCCAGGGTCAGACACAGAGTGAATCTCCAACCACACCGTCCCATCAAACATTCCCGGGGGCAGACACAGAGTGAATCTCCCTCCACACCGTCCCATCACACACTCCCAGGGTCAGACACAGAGTGAATCTCCCTCCACACCGTCCCATCACACACTCCCGGGGTCAGACACAGAGTGAATCTCCCTCCACACCGTCCCATCACACACTCCCGGGGTCAGACACAGAGTGAATCTCCCTCCACACCGTCCCATCTCACACTCCCAGGGTCAGACACACAGTGAATCTCCGTCCACACCGTCCCATCACACACTCCCAGGGTCAGGCATAGAGTGAATCTCCCTCCACACCGTCCCATCACACATTCCCAGGGTGAGGCACAGAGTGAATCTCCGTCCACACCGTCCCATCACACACTCCCGGGGTCAGGCACAGAGTGAATCTCCCTCCACACCGTCCCATCACACACTCCCGGGGTCAGACACAGGGTGAATCTTCCTCCACACCGTCCCATCACACAATACCGTGGTCAGACACAGAGTGTTTTTTTCTCCACACCGTCTCATCACACAATCCTGGGGTTAGACATAGAATGAATCTCCCTCTGCGCCGTCCGATCACACACTCCCGGAGTCAGACACAAAATGAAGCACCCTCTGCACCGTCCCACAACCTCACTCCTGTTGTAATAAACTGAGAGTGACTACATCAAAGGTTTTCAATACTCGGGAATAATGAAATAAATGTAATTTCACAGAACTTTATAAAATGCGAAGACAGGTGAGATTTCGACCGATCTGGATGGAGGTAAACGGGGAATGACAGCGGGATCGAAGCTCTTGCAGAAACTCTGACAACTGCCTTGTCTCATGCTGCAGTGGGAGATCAAGTATCTCTCTCTCTCTAACTCCTCTCTAACTCCTATCTCTCTCTCTCTCTCTCTCTCTCCTCTCTCTCTCTCTCTCTCTCTCTCTCCCTCTCTCTCTCTCTCTCTCTCTCTCTCTCTCTCTCTCTCTCTCTCTCCTCTCTCTCTCCCTCTCTCTCTCTCTCTCTCTCTCTCTCTCTCTCTCTCTCTCTCTCTCTCTCTCTCTCTCTCTCTCTCTCTCTCTCTCTCTCTCTCTCTCACTCTCTCTCTCTCTCTCTCTCTCTCTTCTCCTCTCTCTCTCCTTAACATTAGGAGCGGGGAATGCGGGATTTTACTTCACCTTTCCTGCTGGTGCACTGCTGGCAGAAGAATTTGTTTTCGGGGAGAGAGAGTATTTTGTTGAGGGTGTAAGCATTCTCGAGACTGGTGTTCTGGCCGTGGACCAGAAGGACACACACACACACACACACAGAGTAAGGGGGGGGGGGAGGTTCAGAGGCCGGAATGGGACTATATTGCTGGTGATATAGTGCACACTAGAGGGAGTGGTTTCCACGCAAAGCCGTGGAGAGATTCAGACCCAGAGGTCAATATCCGGTGGAAAGGAGGAGATGTGACAACTGGCACCAATATTCCCCTTCCTCATCACGCATCCCTCTGATCACGAGAGGGAGTGGTGCTGCGGAGTGAGGGTGCAGATATACTGAGGGGGTACTGGACGTATGGGAAGACGGAAATGGAGAGGGGTATAGGGGAGGACGGGGTGACGCATGCGAAGAAGAGTATGGGGAGGGTATTCGGTTTGGAGACATGGAGGTTTTTAAGGGAGGGAAGAGTGATGGGGACGGGAGGGGTCCCTCTATTCACATTGTGTATTCCCCAGCCTTGGACACCAAAATCCATCTCTCCTTCAGCACTTCTCACTATTCACAGTATAGGACGCTCCCGGCTACAACAAACTATGCACCGCTTGGCCTCCAAGTTACCAAGAGCATATTTGCCAGAAAACATCTTCTCCAAATCCACACATTCCACATAATTTCTGATCCAAGGTAAACTTCGCCTTGTTCCAAATTAGAATCTAACTTGAGGAACGTCCTATCGTTTCCGATAATTATTTGAAGCTAATGACTTTCTGATCACTAGATACAATGTGTACCCTGGCATAAAACTCTGACACCTGCCTTGTCTCATGCCACATTAGCAGTTCAGGTATTTCTCAGGTATGTGTCGGGAATAGTGTGGCGGGCTGTCAGACGTTACAGCGGGACATTCATATGATGCCAAACTGGGCTGAGAAGTGACAAATGGTGTTCATCCGAGATAAGTGTAAGGTGCTCATTTTGGTAGGTCAAATATGATGACAGAATAAAGTCTTAATGGTCAGACTCTTGTCAGTATGGAGGATGAGAGAGATCTTGTGGACCGAGTCCATAGGAAGCTCAAAGCAACTGCTCAGGTTGACCCTGTGGTTAAGAAGGCATACGATGTATTGGCCTTCATCAATCCTGGGATTGAATTTAGAGCAGAGAGGTAATTTTGCAGCCTTATGGACCCTGGTCAGTCCCTATTTGGAGGACTGTACTCAGTTCTGGTCGCCTCACTATAGGAAGTATGTAGGACGTTTCCTGGACTGGGGAACTTGTTTTATGAAAACAGATTGTGGGAACTTGGCCTTTTCTCCTTGGAGCGACGGATGATCAGATGTCACCTGATAGGGTTGTATAAGATGATGAGAGGCATTGATAGTGTGGATAATAAGAGGCTTTTTCCCAGGGCTGAAATGGTTGCCACAAGAGGACACAGGGTTAAGGTGCTGGGGACTGGGTACACAGAAGATGTCAGGGGTACGTGTTATATGCAGAGAGTTGTGAGTGTGTGGAATGGGCTGCCGGCAACGGTAGTGGAGACGGATACAATAGGCTCTTTTACGAGACTTTTGTACAGGTACATGGAGCTTAGAAAAATAGAGGGCTATGTGTAAGCCTAGTAATTTCTTAGGTAGGGACATGTTGAGAGCAACATTCCTGGGCCGAAGGGCCTCCATTGTGCTGTAGTTTTCTATGTTTCTATATTTCCCCCCACAAAGCCCACAGGGGATGCAGAGTCAGTGTGAATAGAACTGAGAAATTCTAAGTGTAGAAACACCCTAATACAAGTTATCTACAGGCATGCAAACAGTAGTCTGGATGTAGGGTGTAAGTTGAATGAAGAGTTAAAATTGGCATGTCGCAAAGGTAATGATACAGTTGTCATGGGGAATTTCAACATGCAGGTAGACTGGGAGAATCAGAATGGTACTGGACTCCAAGAAAGGAAGGTTGTGGAGTGCCTCCGAGATGATTCTTAGAACGGCTTGTACTGGAGCCTACCAGGGAGAAGACAATTCTAGATTTAGTGTTGTGCAATGAACCAGATTTGATCAGGGACCTCGAGGTAAAGGAGCCATTAGGAGGTAGTGATCATAATATGATGTATTTTAAACTTTAAACTATAATTTGAGAAGGGAGAATCGGATGTGTCATTATTACAGATTAACAAAGTGAACTAAGCAGCTATGAGGGAGGAGCTTCCAAAGTTCAATGGAACAATACCCGAGCAGGGAAAACAGTGGAACAACAATGGCAGGTATTTCTGGGAATAATGCAGTAGGTGCAGGATCGGTTCATTCCATAGAGGAAGAAAGATCCTAAGGGGAGTAAGGGGCAGCCGTTGCTGACGAGGGAAGTAAAGGGCAGTATAAAAATAAAAGAGTAGAAGTATAACATAGCAATGATGAGCGGGAAGTCGGAGGACTGGGAAGCTTTTAAAGAGCAACAGAAAATAACAAAAAAAGACAATGCGCAGAGAAACAAAAAGAGGTATGAAGGCAAACTAGCGAAGAATATGAAGGAAGATAGTAAAAGCTTCTTTAGGTATGTGGAAAGAAAAAAAAAAACAGTTAAGACCAAAATTGGACCATTGCAGACAGAAACGGGTGTATTTATTGTGGGGAACAAGGAAATGGCAGACGAGCTGAACATACACTTTGGATCTGTCTTCACTAGGGAAGAAACAAACAATCTCCCAGATGTAATAGCGACCAAAGGAACTAGGGTAATGGATGAACTGAAGGAAATTGATATTAGGCAAGAAAAGGTGTTGGATAGACTGTTGGGTCCGAAGGCTGATAAGTCCCCGGGACCTGATGGTCTGCATCCCAGGGTACTTTAGGAGGTGGGTCCAGAAATTGTAGCACATTGGTAATCATTTTCCAATGTTCTATAGATTCAGTATCAGTTCATGCGGATTGGTGGCTAAAGTTGTCCACTTTTAAAGAAAGGAGGGAAAGAGAAAACAGGGAATTATAGACAGGTTAGCCTGACGTCAATGGTGGGAAAAATGCTGGAGTCAAGTATAAAAGAGGAAATTACGACAAATCTGGATAGCAGTAGAAGGATCAGTCCGAGTCAGCATGGATTTGCGAAGGGAAAATCATGCATGACTAAACTTTTGGAGTTTTTTGAGGATGTAACTGTCAAATTGGACAAAGGAGAGCCAGTGGATGTAACGTTCCTGGACTTTAGAAAGCCTTTGATAAAGTCCCACATAGGAGGTAATTTTGCAAAATTAAAGCTCATGGTATTGGGGGCAGAGTACTGACATGGATTGAAAATTGGCTGGCTGACAGGAAACAAAGAGTAGCGATTAATGGGTCCCTTTAATGGCTGATGCAGTTTAATGTGGATAAATGTGAGGTAATCCACTTAGGTGGCCAGAACAGGAGGGCAGATTACTACCTAAATGATGTCAAGTTAGGAAAAGTGGAAGTACAACGAGATCTAGGTTTCCTTGTACATCACTCAATGAAAGCAAGCATGCAGGTGCAGCAGGCTGTGAAGAAAGCTAATGACATGCTGGCCTTTATAACAAGGTAACTTGTGTATAGGAGTAAAGAGGTCCTTCTGCAGCTGTACAGAGCCCTGGTGAGACCCCATCTGGAGTATTGTGTGCAGTTTTGGTCTCCAAATTTGAGGAAGGACATTCTTGCTATTGAGGGAGTGCAGCGTAGGTACACAAGGTTAATTCCCGGAATGGCGGGACTGTCATATGTTAAAAGATTGGAGAGACTGGGCTTGTATACACTGGAATTTAGAATGATGAGAGGGGATCTGATTGAAACATATAAGATTTTTAAGGGATTGGACAGGCTGGAGGCAGGAAGCATGTTCCCGCTGATGGGTGAGTCCAGAACTAGAGGCCACAGTTTAAGAATAAGGGGTAGGCCATTTAGAACAGTGATGCGGAAAAACGTTTTCACCCAGAGAGTGGTGGATTTGTGGAATGCTCTGCCCCAGAATGCAGTGGAAGCGAAATTTATTGATGCTTTCAAGAGAGGTTAGATAGAGCTCTTACAGATAGCTGGGTCAAGGTATATGGGGAGAGGGCATTAACTGGGTACTGATTGTGTATGATCAGCTATGATCACAGTATATGGCGGTGCTGGCTAGAAGAGCCGTATGGCCTACTCGTGCACCTGCTGTCTATTGTCTATATGTCTATACTGTCTTCCATCTCATCAGTAGTCATCCCACCTTCCTTGGAATAAACACAATGAATTTTGAAGCCCTCCCACCTGCACCGTAGCTTGAGCCACGTGCTGAACTGTATGGTCTTCCTCTGTCTGGGCACACTGGGACGGGTGGTGGTCCTGCCTTTTAATTTAATAGTTAAATCTCTGAACTCACTTTACAGAAACACCTTCCCATGCATATCGATTTCATTGGTACATATATGGACCAAGACCTCGAGCTGCTCACTCACCCACTTAAGAATCATCGAATCTTTTTGCATTTGCAGTTGAGCCTCTTTCTATTGCACTTAAGTCAACTACATTATTTCAAGGTGTTAGGAGAGGGGTCATTGAACATTCCCATTGAAATCCTGTCAATTCACATCTGAGCCTGTCGGGTTATCCACCCTCAAAATGTTTTATCAATTTCGCTGCTACTATACGTTCACATCAGTTCAGTTTTGGGTCCCGTTCACAGAAACCATCTATTTCTTCCCTCCACACTCGATTCAGTTTTTAGACAGTGGGGTTTGAATGGCCTTATGCGCATTAAGGATTTGTGCACTGAAAATATATTTAATAGTTTTGAAAACCTGTGCAGTAAATATGGCCTTCCGCATAATCATTTTTTTTCAATACCTGCATATTCTCCACTTTGTCAAGGAAAAAATTCCTTCTTTTCCTGATCTACTACGTGCTATGTTGTGGAACAAACTCACTCTTAGCTTTAATAATAAAGAGCTGATCTCCGTACTATACTCTCAGCTGATGTATTTGGAAGTTCATGATCTAAACAAAACTACGACTAGCTGGGAGGATGACCTTGGTGTGGATCTGGCTGAGGAATATTGGGCAAAAGCACTGAATAGGGTTCATTCCTCATTATCATGTGGGAGACGAGGGCTCATACAATTTAAAGTTTTACATGGGACATTTAAGTAAAGCCAAACGTGCTGACATATATCCTGGGACGGACGCTGACTGTGACAGGTGTTCCTTCTCTTCGCCTGGTTTAGTGCATGCATTTTGGTCTTGCCCTCGGCTTGATAGCTACAGGACACTTGTTTTTAAAATTATCAGTGAGGTTTTGGGGGTGACACTGAGACCTTGCCCGCTTATAGCTGTACTTGCTGAGGCAGATGATGTTTTGGGTTTAAATGCAAACCAGTCGGATATCATTTCACTTACATCGCTTTTGACCCGTAGGAGAATCTTGCTGGTCTGGAAATCTGCCACTCCCCCATCTGCTGCTGCTTGGTTAGAGGACGTAATGTTTTATTCTGAAATTGGAAAAAAATAAATTCACTCTGAGGGCGTCTGTGAGAAAGTTCTATTCGAAATGGGGGCCTTTCTTGTCATATTTTGGGAGTCTTAAGGAACTACCTACTAGCTGAGGGCATTTGATTGTACTTGGGAAGTTGCTTCCCTTTTAACACGTATATGGTTACCTCACTGGGTGGTGGATGAATTGTAATATGAGTGTATTCTGGTCATCTGAGATGTTGTAGATGTGTGTGGGGCTTCGTCTTGAAGTAGTGTGGGGGTGTGGCTGTGAAATGTCCGTACTTGTATTTGTGAAGTGTTGTATTGTAAATACATTAGCTGTCATTGTATGTTTGGGGAGGGCGGGTGAGGGGAGGTTTGTTTCGGGGTAAGATACAAAAGCAAAATGGAGGAAAATGTAATTCATTATTATTCTGTATAGTGACCTTTTCAATAAAAAATATATTACAAATAAAAAAGAATCATAGAGAAGGGATGGTGTGCTGTGAAAAGAGGAAGGAAGGGGCGGAGAGTGGAGGCCACAGAAAGGGTGTTCAGTTTGCAGCCGTTGGAGCAGAACGTGTCAGGCACCATTTTCTTGCTCCCTATCTCTGAATGGAGTCTGTTTAAACGCCGAAATCCACTGACCCATGGCGGCCAGGAGTCACAGACAGAGTGAGAATCCCTCCATAAAATCCCATCACACACTGCTGGAAACAAACACTGAGTAACGCTCCCTCCGCAACGATCCATCACACACCCCCGGGATCATACACAGAGTGCAACTCACTCCATATTGTTTCAACACACACTCCGGGGTCACACACAGCGTGAAGCTCCGTCCACAACGCCCAAACACGCAGTCCCTCGTTCCGATAACCGGCGAAGGTCCCTAAATATTAACCCATCACACTCCCGGGGTTGGACATGTGAAGTACCTCCCGCTCCGTCGCAGCACACCCTACCGGAGTCAGCAAAAGTGCGCAGCCTACTCCCTCCTCCGGTCTCCCCACTCACCAATACCCAGCGTTTCGGCTTTCCAGCAGTCTTGAATCGTGTGTGTCTCTCGGTGTGCGGATCTGTGAGCGGATTGTGTGCTGCCGTTAGAGGAAGGAAGGGGAGGAGAGAGGAGGCCAGGGAACGGGTGGTGAGTTTGCAAGCACTGATGCTAGTGGTGTGGAACACGTGACCGGCCTGTGCATGCAGAGTTGTGGAGAGATTCAGATCCTGGTGATCGATATCCGGTGGAACGGGGGTGGGGGGGGGGGGGGGGGAGGTGTAATACTGAGAGTGAGGGAAAAACTAAATATATCAGGGATGGGGTAAGAAGAGGAGGGGCATTAGCGGAAGTTAGAGAAGTCAATGTTCATGCCATCAGTTTACCGGCTGGGTAGCCTCCAAACTGATGGTATGAACATTGAATTCTCTAACTTCCGTTAATGACCCTCCTCCCCTTCTTACCCCATCCCTGACATACTTAGTTGTTTGTTTTTTTCACTCTCTCTGCCCATCACTCTTTGCCTGCTCTCCATCTCCCTCTGGTGCTCCCCTCCCTCTTTCTTTCTCCCGAGGCCTCCCGTCCCATCATCTTTTCCCTTCTCCAGCTCTGTATCACTTTCGCCAATCACCTTTCCAACTCTTAGCTACATCCCACCCCCTCTGGTCTTCTCCTATCATTTCGCATTCCCCCCCCCCCCCCCACTACTCTTAAATCTCTTCCTATCTTTCCTTTCAGTTAGTCCTGACGAAGGGTCTCGGCCCGGAACTTTGACAGTCCTTCTCCTTGTAGACGCTGCCTGGCCTGCTGTGGTCCACCAGCACTTTGTGTGTGTTGTACAGGAGAGGATGTGGGTCACGAAACGGGGTTGCTTGTAGGCGAGGGATGGGTGACGGAGACGGGAGTGGTGCACTGCAGTCTGTGTGACAGTGACTGGGAATAGTGTAGGAGTAGGGTGATGGAGTAGGGGTGTGATTTTGGAGAGGGAGGGTGGTATGCATATGGGGAAGACTGTATTCGAGTTACAGTGCAGGGCCTGACTCTGTGTTGGTATCGTTGAGTGGTGAGATCCTGCTGTGGTGCAGAGCCTGTCAGTGTATCAGTGTCACGATGAGGGGCTTGTTCATGTCAGATGTGGGTTGTGGCATTGACATCGAAACACTTTCAGTGTCCCATTGAAGAACATCTCCGTGTCACAGTGAGGGTTATGTGCCTCGTTCATAGCTTATGCAAACGGTACTGTCCCACTTGCAATCAAGTCTCACTAATATCTACCGTGTCAGGCTTAGAGGCGTTGACCCCTGCCCTGAGCGCATCTGCCCTTCAAACAATACTTCCTGCATTGAAACGTACGCAGCTCAGAATATGAGTCCCAGCAGGCTCAACCTTTTGCTTCTTGAATTTTCAGAAGTCTTAGCAACATCTGTCCCAACAACCACTCAACTATCTGTAATGGCGTTCTTGTATACATGTCCCTGCAACTCTAGTTTATACCACCACTCTCCCCTTTTAATGGCAAACCCTACCGCTGGGATATTAGTTCGATTCCAGTTCAGGTGCAATTTCAGAGAGTTGCTCATGGGAGAGGAAATAAAGGAGCTGAGCAAGGTGGGGGCGATGTAGCGCGGCCTCCAGGCAGGAGTCTGTGCTGCCCCCCCCCCCCCAGTGTTCGCTCGGCAGAAGACAATCTCTGCTCTGAACAATTGTAGATTACCGTGTCATCAAAAATGCCCAGGGGGTCTCAAGCTGCATAAATGTGTATGTGTGTGTGTGTGTGTGTGTGTGTGTGTGTGTGTGTGTGTGTGTGTGTGTGTGTGTGTGTGTGTGTGCGTGTGTGTATACATAATGCTTGAATGTATTGACTGATATCCTGCATATGCTTGCTATCTTGATATTTTATACATATTATGTACGCTCCAACCATAACTCTTTAGCCACATTTTAAACTGAATGTATTTTTTTTTTCTAATTTTGTGCACACCTGCATATCGGCCCCCTCTTTCTACGTGTATAGTGGTGACGGTAACGACCGCATACCATCGAGGAATTTCGTTCTCGTCCACAGTACCTGTTTTCCGTTCCCCTAACAAAGACAACACTATCTATACAACTCGCCATATTTCACTCCTTTCCCTGCTGAGCCACAGAACCATAGTCAGTGCCAGAGACCTGACCGGTGAGACTTTCCCCTGCTTGGTCATTTGCACCTCTCTCCTCCCATCCAGAAAAATCCATAGAGGTCTACCTGTTATTGAGCGGGTTGGCCTCAAGGGGTCACTGCACTAGTTCTGTTTAACCCCTTCCTATCCGTCACCCAGTTTCCTGTACCCTACACGGTGGGTGCAAATGCCTTTCTCTATGTCTTCCCTACCACCCCCTGAGCTTCCCGAACGATCCCGAGTTCATTCAGTTCAAGTTCCAACGCTGTTTCGCAGAGTGTCACGGCGAGATCCGTGTGGGTGTCACGGTATGTGGTCGTTTCGCGTCCATTCGGTGTCGTGTCCATGTCATGGTGAGGGGTGTGCGGGTGTCACAGTGACAGCTGTGTGTCTCGCTCACTGCCTGTGCTGTCTGTGAAGTGATTGTTCTCTGTGTTTCGCAATCTATCGTCAAAGTTCTTGATTTACCCCAGACACTTATCTGCCCACTCGATGAGTTTAAACCTGTGTTTTTGCCCCTCCTGCAGAGCAGTGAACGTAAATCACCGAACAGAACAGACCCTTCGGCCCACAATGTTGTGATATGCCAATTGAGCTAAATCACTTCTCACTGCACAACAACCATCTATTTGTATGCCCTGCACTTTAACATCCCTTCAAAGAGGCATATGAACCCCTCTCTCTCTGAGTTTGTCAATGAATCCCATGTGACTAGTAAAGACGCCCCACAAATTTGAATGCTTCCCGCTTCATCACGACAAATACAACCGAAACCGGGAATGCTGAGCTGACGCTCCTGCCCGCCCTGCAACGACGTCTCACTAATGTGTACAATATCATTATTCCAGCCATCGATCCCTGCCTTGAACTCATCGGTCTTTCGTACATTAGTTCCAATAAAGTTCGGGTGTAAAGTGAGAGGGTTGCTCATGGGAGAGTAAATGAAGGAGCTGCGCAAGATGGAGGCGGTGAGGCGCTGCCCTCAGGCAGGAGTCTGTGCTGCCCCCTACTGTTCGCCCGGCAGAAGACAATCTGAGAAATCTCGTTCTCATCCACTGTACCTCTTTTCTGTTCCCCTAACAAAGGGCATTCTATCGATACAACTCGCCAAGCTTCATCCCTTATTCCCTGATGAGCCACAGAACCATAGTCACTGCCAGAGACCTGACCGGTGAGACTTTCCCCTGCTTGGTCATTTGCACCTCTGTCCTCTCATCCTGAAGTATCTAAAGTGATCTACCTGTTATTGAGCGGGTTGGACTCAAGGCGTCTCTGCACTGGTTCTGTCTGTTTAACCCCTTCCTGTCCGTCACCCAGTTTCCTGTATCCTACTCCGTGGGTGTAAATACCCCTCCATGTCTTCTCTATCACGCCCTCAGCTTCCCGAATGATCCCGAGTTGATCCAGTTCCAGTTCCAACGCTGTTATGCAGAGCGTCACTGCGAGATGCGTGTGGGTGTCACGGTTTGGGGTCGCTTAGCGTCCGGTCGGGGTTGTGTCCATATCATGGTGAGGGGTGTGTAGGTGTCACAGTGACAGCTGTGTGGCTCGCTCACTGCCTATATTGTCTGTGAAGTGGTTGTTCTCTGTGTTTCGCAATCTATCGTCAAAGTCCTTGATCTACCCCATCCCCTTATCTGTCACCTCGATGAGTTTATATCTGTCTTTTTGCCCTCCTGCAGAGCAGTGAACGTAAATCACCGAACGGAACAGACACTTCGGCCCACAATGTTGTGATATATCAATTGAGTAAATCACTTCTGACTGCACAACAACCATCTCCCTGCATTCCCTGAACATTAACGTCCCTGTCAAAGAGGGGCATGAACCCCTCTGTACCTGAGTTTTTCGATTAATCCCATGTGGCCAGCAACAACGCCCCTCAACTTTGAATACTTCCCGCTTCATCACGATTAATACAACCGAAACCGGGAATGTTGAGCTGACGCTCCTACCCGCCCTGCAACGGCCTCTCTACAATATCATAATTCCAGCCGTTGACCCCTGTCCTGAGCTCATCGGTGTTTCGCACAACACTTCCTGCATTGGAACGGAGGCAGCTCAGAACATGAGTCCCAGCAGGCTCAACCTTTTGCTTCCTCACTTTGTCAGTGGTCTTAACAACATTTGTCCCAACAGCCACTCAACTATCTGTAATTGCGTTCTTGTTTACATCCCTCTGAAACTTTCGTTTATACCACCACTCTCCCCTTTTCATTGCAACCCTTACCGCTGGGATAGTGATAGCTGAGTGGAACGAGCTTCCAGTGGAGGTGGTAAAAGCAGGTTCGGTATGCCATTGAAGGGAAAACTGGATAGGTATATGGACAGGAAAGAAATGGAGGGTTAAGGGCTGAATGCGGGTCAGTGGGACTAGGTGAGAGTAAGGTGTTTCCGTGTTGTAATTGTTATATCGTTATATTGTTATATATTAGTTCTGTTCCAGTTCAGGTGTAAACTGAGAGAGTTGCTCATGGGTGACGAAATGACGGAGCTGAGCAAGGTGGAGACGGTGAGGCGCGGCCTCCAGGCAGGAGTCTGTGCTGCCCCCCAGTGTTCGCTCGGCAGAATAAAATCTCAGTTGTGAACAATTGCAGATTACTGTGGCATTCAAAATGCCCAGAGGGCCTCAAGCTGCATAAATGTGTGTGTGTGTGTGTGTGTGTGTGTGTGTGTGTGTGTGTGTGTGTGTGTGTGTGTGTGTGTGTGTGTGTGTGTGTGTGTGTGCGTGTGTGTTTGTGTGTTTGTCTGAGATTGTGTGTGTGCGTGCGAGTGTGTCTGTGTGTGTCTCTGTGTGTGTCTGTGAGTTTGTCTGTGTATACATAATGGGTGAATGTACTTACTGATAACCTCCATATGCTTGCTATCTTTATATTCCATACATATTATGTACACTGCAACCCAAACCCTTTAGACACATTTTAAACTAAATGTTCTCTGTTATTTTGTCCACACCTGCACATACATAAGTTTGGAGAATGGGCTCCCATTTCCTACCTATAGACTGATGACCCTAACGACCGCATATCATCCAGTAATCTCGTTCTCGTCTACAGTACCTTTTTTCCGTTCCCATACGAAGACAATCCTATCGATACAGCTCGCCACATTTCAACCCCTATCCCCTGCTGAACCACAAAACCAAAGTCAGTGCCAGAGAACTGACCGGTGAGACTTTCCCCTACTTGATCATTTGCACCTCTCTCCTCCTCCAGAATTATCCAAAGAGGTCTACCTGTTATTGAGCTGGTTGGCCACAAGGTGTCTCTGCACTGGCTCTGTCTGATTAACCCTTTTCATCTTCCTGTCTGTCACCCAGTTTCCTGTATCGGACACCGTAGTTGTAAATACCTGAATGCATGTCTTTCACATCATCCCCTCAGCTTCCCGATTGATCCCGAGTTGATCCAGTTCCAGTTCCAACGCTGTTCCGTAGAGTGTCATGGCGAGATGCGTTTGGGTATCACGGTATGGGGTCGCTCAGTGTCCGGTTGAGGAATCTGTCCATGTCATGGTGAGGGGTGTGTAGGTGTCACGGTGACAGCTGTGTGTCTCGCTCACTGTCTATGCTGTCTGTGAAGTGATTGTACTCTGTGTTTCGCAATCTATCGTCAAAGTCCTTGATCTTCCCCACTCCCTTCTCTGCCCCCTTGATGAGTTTAAATCTGTCTTTTTGCCCCTCCTGCAGAGCAGTGAACGTAAATCACCGAACAGAGCAAGACCCTTCAGCCCGCAATGTTGTGGTATACCAGTTGAGCTAAATCACTTCTGACTGAACAACAACCATCTCCCTGCATTCCCCGTACATTAACGTCCCTGTCAAAGAGGGACATGAACCCCTGTCTCCCTGAGTTTGTCAATGAATCCCATTTGACTAGTAAAGCCGCCTCTCAACTTTGAATACTTCCGGCTCCATCACGACTAATTCAACCGAAACCGGGAATGTTGAGCTGGCGCTCCTGCCCGCCCTGCAACGGCGTCTCACTAATGTCTACAATATCATAATTCCAGCCGTTGATCCCCGCCCTGAGCTCATCGGTCTTTCGTGCAATACTTCCTGCATTGAAACGAACGCAACTCAGAACATGAGTCCCAGCAGGCTCAACCTTTTGCTTCCTCACTTTGTCTGTGGTCTTTCCAACATATGCCCCGGAAATCAATCTACTAACCGTTTTGGCATTCTGTTTTTCATCTCCCTGCATTTCTGGTTCAATGCCTTCCTGCCTCCTCTTTAATGGCAGAGCTTCTCGCTGGGGTATTAGTCCTGTCCATTCTCGGTGGAAACGGTGAGATTTGGTCAGTGGCGGAGAAAATGAAGTGGCTGTGCAACGTGGGGCGCTGTGGTGCGGCCGGGTAGATGTATGTGCCGCCCCCTAGTGTTCGCTCGGCAGAAGACATCCTCTGTTGGTGTCGAATCCAGAATTCGGTCGCATTCTGTGGACTCCGGAACTCAAGCTGCGTTGTGGCCTATTTTAAGCCTTATATATTATAGTTGCTTTTGCACCTTGGTTCTGGAGTATCGCTGTTTCGTCTGGCTGCGTTTATGGCTCTTCATGTAAGATTGAATTAAATTTAAGATGGATTGTGTTTAAATAAACCTTACACACTGAACGCACCTTCCTTGGAAGAGAACCCAATGATCCAACTATCAGAAGCCCTCATTCATATCACGACACCTTAGCCACGTGTTAATCGGTGTTGCCTTCCTATTTCTGGCCACATCAGCACGAACCGACCTTCGCCTGCTCACCCTCCCACTGAAGATTGCTGAGGACCCGCTCAGAGTGGTAGTGTCCCGGACACTCGAAAGGCAAAATATTATCCAGGAATCTCTCTACCGCACACAGAACCTCTTTTCTCATCCGCAAACGAATGATCCCCGATTACCACAGCTCTGCCCATCTCGCCTACATCTGAACCACAGAGACAAAATCAGTCCCAGAGACCTGACCTGAGATAGTTCTCTCTATTTGGTCAATTGACCCCTCTCCCCGCATCCAAAAGTAAACACAGTGGTAGACCTGTTATTGAGGGTGTTAGCCACAGGGGGCAGTCTACACTGGGCCTGGCAGTTCTGCACCTTTCATCTTACTCACTGTCACCCAGTTTCTTCTGAACTGCACATTGGGTTTAACTTCCTCCCAATATGTACACCCTATCACACCTCAGCTTTCCGAATGATCCCGGGATCATCCAGCTGCAGATCCAACCGCTTAACACCGAGTGTCAGAAACTGCCTCCGGATGCACTTCTCACAGGTGAAGTTGTTAGACGCACTGAGATCACCCTGACCTCCCACGTCCTGCAAGAGGAGAATTCAACTCTCCTGCCAGGCATGCCTACTGCTCTAACTGAAGGAAACAATAAATAAATCGAAAACAATTCCATCAACAGTTTGTCACTGTTTTATCTGTTTTTAGTCCTTGCTGATGAATCCGCTTCCCTATTTGGTGGCGGTTCAAACAAACGCGAAACGCTGTCCCAACGACTCCGTCAGTCAGACTCAGAGTGAAACAGCCACTTGAACCCCTCTTCCCCTGTGTTTGTCAATGCATCTGATATGACAGTTAAAGCCGCCCATCTCCCTTAAATTCTTTCCTTTTGAACCAAAGTCTGGAATGTTGAGCTAACTGTCCTTACCGCCCTTCAACCACCTTCCACTAATGACTGCAATATCATAATTCCAGACTTTGACCCGGCCCTCAGCTCATCTGTCTTTCGTATAGGACTTCCTGCATTGAAACCCACGCAGCTCAGAAAATGAGTCCCTGCAGGCTCAATATTTTGCTTCCACACTTTGTCTGTGTCCCAACAACAACTCCACTATCTGTTTTGGCATTCTGTTTTTCATCCCCCTGCATCTCTAGATCAATCTCCACCCCTCCGCCTTTTTAATGGCAGTGCTTCCTGCTGGGATGATAGTTCCAGGCCAGTCCAGGTGGAAACAGTGAGATTTGCTCAGTGGAGGAGGAAATGAAGGACTGTGCAACGTGGGGGCGCTGTGGCGCGGCCTCCGGGCAGGTGTATGTGCCGCCTCCCAGTGTTCGCTCGCCAGAAGACGACCTCTGTTGGTGTCGAAACCAGATTTCGGTCGCATTGTTTGGACCCCGGGCTTCAAGCTGCCTTGTGGCCTAATTTAAGCCTCATATATTATAGGTGTTTCTGCACCTTGGTCCTGGAGCAACGTTGTTTCGACTGGCTGCG
Source organism: Hemitrygon akajei (assembly GCF_048418815.1). Classification (NCBI taxonomy): domain Eukaryota; kingdom Metazoa; phylum Chordata; class Chondrichthyes; order Myliobatiformes; family Dasyatidae; genus Hemitrygon; species Hemitrygon akajei. Next base: position 250,424 of record NW_027332044.1, on the reverse strand, counting down.
TTTATGGCTCTTCATGTAAGATTGAATTAAATTTAAAATGGATTGTGTTTCAATAAACCTTACACACTGATCACACCTTCCTTGGAAGAGAACCCAATGATCCAACTATCAGAAGACCTCATTCCTACGACGACACCTTAGCCACGTGTTATTCGGTGTTGTCATCCTGTTTCTAGCCACACTAGCACGTACCGAACTTCGTCTGCTCACCCTCCCACTGAAGATTGCTGAGGACCCGCTCAGAGTGATAGTGTCCCCGACACTCGGGAGGCCAAATACCATTCAGGAATCTCTATCATACACAAAACCTCTTTTCTAATCCCCTAACAGGTTATTCCCTCTCACCACAGCTCTCCTCATCTCGCCTTTCCCTTCTGAACCACAGAGACAAAACCAGTGCCAGAGACCTGACCTGAGATACTTCCCTCCACTTGGTCATTTCACCCCGCTCCCCATCCAATAGATAACAAAGTGGCAGACCTGTTATTGAGGGGGTTGGCCACAGGGGCACTGTACACTGGGCCTGGATGTTTAATCCCTTTTAATCCTCCTGACTGTCAATCAGTTTCTTCTGAGCTGTACATTGGGTCAAAATTCCTTCCAATATGTCCTCCATATCACCCCTCAGCTTCCCGAGTGATACCGATTTCATCCAGTTCCGGTTCCATCCCCTTAACGCCGAGTCTGAGAAGTTGCATCAGGATGAACTTCTCGCAGGTGAAGTCGTCAGAGACATTGAGGTCTCCCTACCGTCCCACGTCCTGGAATAAGAGCACTCAACTCTCCTGCCAAGAATCGAAGGAAACCATAAATAAACTGAAAACAAATCCATCAACAGTTTGCCACTGCCTTAATCTGTTTCCGTCTTTGCTGATGAATCCGCTTCCCTGATTTGATGTGGTTCAAACAAAGGCGACACGCTGTCCCAACGACTGCGTCAGTCAGATTCAGAGCGAAAGAGCCACTTGAACCCCTCTTCCCCTGTGTTTGCCTATGCATCTGATGTGACAGTTAAAGCCGCCCATCTCCCTTGAATTCTTTCCTCCTCAACCAAAATCCGGAATGTTGAGCTAACAGTCCTGCTCACCCCTTGCAACCACCTCCCGTTAATGACTGCAATTTCATAATTCCAGACTTTGTCCCGGCCTGAGCTCATCAGCCTTTCGTACAATAATTCCTGCATTGAAACGTACGAATCTCAGAACGTGAGTCCCAGCAGGCTCAACCTGTTTTCTTCCTGACTTTGTCTGAGGACTCACCAACTTCTGTCCCAACAGCCACTCCACTATCTGCTAGGTCAGTCTGGTTTTCATTCTCCTGCAACTGTAGTTTAAACCCCACCACTCTCACAGGTGAGGTCACCGGTGTGACTGGAGGTCTCTCTTCCGTCCCATGTCCTGCAATGAGAGCATTCAACTATCTAGCCAGGCATTCCTACTGCTCTAAATGTGCAATTATAAAGAAGCAAACAATAGATTATCTGAAAACAAACCAAACATAAGATAGGCCATGTCACCCTGTCATATCTCTCTTGACCTTGCTAATGAATAAGCTTCATCATTTGAGTGGTGTTCCAAAAAAAAAAACGCGAGGCTCTGTTTTCTCATGGTCTTTCATTGAAACCTGCCCCTACGCCAGGATTTTATTTGTAGATAATTCCGGCAGTCAGGCACAGAGCGACGCCCCCTCCACACCGTCCCCATCACACACACCCGGGGAGAGACGCAGAGTGAATCCCCCTCCACACCGTCCCATCACACACTCCCCGGGACAGACACAGAGTGAATCTCCCTCCACACCGTCCCATTACACACTCCCGGGGTCAGACACAGAGTGAATCTCCCTCCCACACCGTCCCATCACACACTCCCCGGACAGACACAGAGTGAATCTCCCTCCACACCGTCCCATTACACACTCCCGGGGTCAGACACAGAGTGAATCTCCCTCCACACCGTCCCATTACACACTCCCGGCGTCAGGCACAGAGTGAATCTCCCTGCACACCGCAACATCACACACTCCCGGGGTCAGACACAGTGTGAATCTCCCTCCACACCGTCCCCATCACACACTCCCCGGGACAGACACAGAGTGAATCTCCCTCCACACCGTCCCATTACACACCTCCGGGGTCAGACATAGAGTGAATCTCCCTCCCACACCGTCCCATCACACACTCCCCGGGACAGACACAGAGTGAATCTCCCTCCACACCGTCCCATTACACACTCCCGGCGTCAGGCACAGAGTGAATCTCCCTCCACACCGTCCCATCACACACACCCGGGGTCAGACACAGAGTGAATCTCCCTCCACACCGTCCCATCACACACACCCGGGGTCAGACACAGAGTAAATCTCCCTCCATACGTTCCCATCACACACTCCCGGCGTCAGACACAGAGTGAATCTCCCTCCACACTATCACATCAACACACTCCCGGGGTCAGACACAGAGTGAATCTCCCTCCATACCCGTCCCATCACACACTCCCGGGGTCAGACACAGAGTGAATCTCCCTCTACACTGTCCCATCACACACTCCTGGGGTCAGACACAGAGTGAATCACCCTCCACACCGTCCTATCACACACTCCTGGGGTCAGACACAGAGTGAATCACCCTCCACACCGTCCCATCACACATACCCGGGGTCAGACACAGAGTGAATCTCCCTCCACACCGTCCCATCACACACACCCGGGGCAGAACACAGAGTGAATCTCCCTCCATACGTTCCCATCACACACTCCCGGGGTCAGACACAGTGTGAATCTCCCTCCACACCGTCCCATCACACACTCCCCGGGACAGACACAGAGTGAATCTCCCTCCACACCGTCCCATTACAAACTCCCAGGGGTCAGACACAGAGTGAATCTCCCTCCACACCGTCCCATCACACACTCCCCGGGACAGACACAGAGTGAATCTCCCTCCACACCGTCTCATTACACACTCCCGGCGTCAGGCACAGAGTGAATCTCCCTGCACACCGCAACATCACACACTCCCGGGGTCAGACACAGAGTGAATCGCCCTCCACACTGTCCCATCACACACTCCTGGGGTCAGACACAGAGTGAATCACCCCTCCACACCGTCCCATCACACACTCCTGGGGTCAGACACAGAGTGAATCACCTCCACACCGTCCCATCACACACACCCGGGGTCAGACACAGAGTGAATCTCCCTCCACACCGTCCCATCACACACACCCGGGGTCAGACACAGAGTGAATCTCCCTCCATACGTTCCCATCACACACTCCCGGGGTCAGACACAGAGTGAATCTCCCTCCACACTATCACATCACACACTCCCGGGGTCAGACACAGAGTGAATCTCCCTCCATAACGGTCCATCACACACTCCGGGGTCAGACACAGAGTGAATCTCCCTCTACACTGTCCCATCACACACTCCTGGGTCAGACACAGAGTGAATCACCCTCCACACCGTCCCATCACACACTCCTGGGGTCAGACACAGAGTGAATCACCCTCCACACCGTCCCATCACACACACCCGGGGTCAGACACAGAGTGAATCTCCCTCCACACCGTCCCATCACACACACCCCGGGGTCAGACACAGAGTGAATCTCCCTCCATATGTTCCCATCACACACTCCCGGGGTCAGACACAGAGTGAATCTCCCTCCACACCGTCACATCACACACTCCCGGGGTCAGAAACAGAGTGAATCTCCCTCCATACGTTCCCATCACACACTCCCGGCGTCAGACACAGAGTGAAAATTCTATGGATGTTCGGTGGGGAACTTTCTGACTCGATGCATCGCCACCTGGTGTGGATGCTGCAACGCACAGAATAGTAACGGGCTACAGAGGGTTCCAGCCTCGGCCGCCACTCTGACGGTCACACCCCTCCCCACCAGCGCGGACATTGTCAAGAGGCGATGCCTCGGGAAAGCTGCATCCATCACTGAGTCCTCTCCCCACCCGGGAGAAGTCGCAGGAGCCCGGACACCCACACACAACGATTCAGGAACATCTTCTCACCCTGCGCCATCACATCTCTGAACGCACGAGCACTCGAGATTTTTGCGGTGTTTATTAATGTTTGTAATTTACATTAACTGTACAGCTTTTTGCAGTACTGATTAAACTAAAGAACAAATACCAGGCCGTATAAATTTCAGTTAAAAAATCAAATAGCGATTCTACTTAAAAATATTCGATACGACAGGACACTTGGCACGCTGGCTTTCACCGGTCAGGGCACTGAGCACAGGAGTCGGGAGATCACATTGCAGTGGTACAAATCATCGGTGAGGCTTTCTACTTTAGGAAACAAATGCCACTGACCTGAAAGAGTGTACAGGGAGTTCTACGGGGATATTGCAGGAAAATCGAGGGTTATGGAGAGATGGAAAGGAGCAGTGTTATAACCTTACAGAGGTGCAAACACCCAAAGGCGGCGCAGACAGAGGGAATAGGCATTGTCTTTTACCCAGGGTTGGGTTATCGAAAACCAGACGCCACAGGATTGTGCTGAGAATGGCTGGAAAGGAGAGAGAGAGAGAGAGAGAGAGAGAGAGAGAGAGAGAGAGAGAGAGAGAGAGAGAGAGAGAGGAGAGAGGAGAGAGAGAGAGAGAGAGAGAGAGAGAGAGAGAGAGAGAGAGGGGGGGGGGAGAGAGAGAGAGAGAGAGAGAGAGAGGAGAGAGAGAGAGAGAGAGAGAGAGAGAGAGGAGAGAGAGAGAGAGGAGAGAGAGAGAGAGAGAGAGAGAGAGAGGAGAGAGAGAGAGAGAGAGAGAGAGAGAGAGCGTAGAAAGGGTGTAGGGAGGGAGGAAAGTGGGAAAGAGTTGGCAGAGCGAGAGGAGAGAGAGCGGGTGGAGAAAGGACGAGGCGTTAGGGGGTAGGCCGAGAGGTAGAGTAATTGGAGAGGAACGGGACGGGGCGGAAATCGCGAGAAAGAAGGAGATCGATGATGACAGAGGTATGTTAGTGTGCGGTGTGGAGAATGGGGCCGAGACAAGAGGAAGAGAATGGAGTAGAAGGAAAGAACAGAGAGGGAGAGGAGGGAGTTTGAGAGGATGGAGGAGTGATAGTTGACGAAGAGAGAATGCGGAAATAGAGGGGTAGTCACTTGATTCAAACCGGCCGCACTGGCACAGACGGCAGAGGATTGAGGCGAGAGTAGGTGGAAAGGTGGATGAGAGGGAGGCTTCTGGGAGACGGAGAGCTTAGAGAGATCTGGAAAGGGAAGTTAGTCACTTGATTCATGTCGACTCCACTGGCTGTTGACAGAGATCCTGGATATATTCAGGAATCTCCGGGAACAAAGGTGCCGATTTCTCGCAGATGAAACGGCGATCATGACTGCAAGGGTTACTCCCTGGGTACGAGTTGCAGTCTCTGCATTGGGACGTCCTCGAGGACAACTTGTACAGGAGACCCCAGGACACGTTCCTATCCAAGAGGGTTAAACAATTTCAACATAGACAAAACAGCTCCAGCAGGACTACCGGAGCCCAGACCGTCCCAAGCTAATCACATGAAATCACTCTCTCCTAACAGCCTGTGTCACTCCCCAAACTCATCCCACTCAACTACGCTCTCCCCACGGCCTCGTGCAGCACCCGGACCGTTGCCATGGTTCCAATGTCCTCCCCACAGTCCTCGTATCCCCCAAACTAATCACACCGAACCGCTTCCTCACCACAGTCCTCAATCAGTCCCCATACGAATCGAACAGGCCCACCCTCTCCCCTCTGATCAGTTTCAGCCCCCGCAGAAACCCCACTGTCCCACCGTCTCCTCACAGAGGTTGTCTGTCCCGAAATGAATCCCACTGTTCCACACTCTTCCCTCAGCTCTATATCGGTCCAAGATTAATCCTGTTGCCCCTCCCTCTATCCAGAGCTTCGGGTCTGTCTCCTAACATATCCCACTACTCCGCGCTCTCCCCTCAGCCCTCTGTCGGTCCCGATTAATCCTGTTGCCCCTCCCTCTATCCAGAGCTTAGTGTCAGTCTCCTAACATATCCCACTACTCCGCGCTCTCCCCCTTAGCCTCTGGTCCGCCTCCAGAGTTATATCACTGGCACCCTCTCTCCCACATCTTTGCGTCTCTAATCTCGTTAACCGACTGTGTTTCCACGGCCCTGTGTCGGTTTCTAAACTATTCCAGTTGTCCTACTCTCGCCCCTCAGATCCATGTCATTCACAAAACTAATCCCACTGTTGCTCCCTCTCCTCACAGCCCGGCGAATATCTCCAAAATAATCCCACTGCACGGGGCTGTGCTCACCCAAATGCGTCAGTACCAAAATAATCTCTGTGTACTGACCTCTCCCCCACTGCCCCCTGCTAGTTTCCGAAATATTTCCACTGCCCTGTCCTTCCCCGACAGACATGTGTCGACCCCAAAATATACCCATGGTACCACCCTACCCCCTACCCACATACAGTCCACAAACAAATCCCAATGCCCCTCCGTTTTCCCAGAAAACTACTTCGGGTCCTTAAACGAATCCCATTTTCTCCGTCAGGACTATCACAATACCAAAGTCTCACCCCACAGATCAGTCCAACTCTCACCCCGTCTTCGCATTTTCCAATCCAGTGTGCCCTGTTTCCGTCGACAAGTGTCGACAAGTTTGCGGGATACAAAGCTCTGGGAAATTAAATTTATTCGGTTAATGCTAAGAATCGAAAAATGTGATACGGAGCTTCTCTCAGTTGATTACGACAGGAATCCGTGATGGGACGGTATGGATAGAGCTTCACTCTCAGGTTAACCCCGGGGAGTGTGTGATGTGACAATGTGGAGGGAGCTTCACTCTGTGTCTGACGCTGTGTGTGTGTGTGTGTGTGTGTGTGTGTGTGTGTGTGTGTGTGTGTGTGTGTGTGTGTGTGTGTGTGTGTGTGTGTGAGATAGGACGATGCAGTGGGAGATTCCCTGTGTTTCTGACACGGGAGTGTGTGATGGGACGGTCTGGAGGGAGATTCACTCTGCGTCTGACCCCGGGAGTATGTGATGGGACTGTGGGGAAGGAGCTCACTCCGTGTCTGACCCCCTGTGTTTGTGATAGGACGATGCAGAGGGAGATTCTCTGTGTGTCTGACCCCCGGGAGTTTGTGATGGGACGGTGTGGCGGGAGATTCACTCTATGTCTGACCCCGTGGTGTGCAATGATTCCTGTGTTACTGTGGGATCTTCTCGTGCTGTGACACATACCGCTTCATCACTTGAATTGATTTCGAGCAGCCTTGAATCACGGTTTGAACATTCCTGAATCGCTTTGTGGAAAGCTGTTTCAAACGTGGATATGTAATAACACCGGTCTTTATTTCTGATCCAGTCCTGGGAACAGGTTTGCTCTGGAAATCAGGGATGAAGAACAGTGAGACACAGACTGAATCTCCCTTCACACCTTTCCATCACGCACACCCAGTGGAACACACAGAATGAATTTCCCTCCACGCAGTCCCATCTCACGCATACCTGTGTTCAGATACAGATTGAATCTCCACCCACACCGTCCCATCGCACATTAACAGGATGAGGCAGAGTGAAGTTCCATCCACATCATCCATAACAGTCTCTCCCGTCAGGCATAGACTGAGGCTACCTCTACCCTCCCCTGATACGCTCACGGAGTCAGACACAATGTGATGCTCCCTGCACACCGCCCCATCACAGGCCCCTGGATCAAACACGGAGTGAAACTCATTGCACAAGGCCTCATCACACAGACACTTGGTCAGACCCAGAGTGAAGTTCCCTTCCCTCTCTCTCCCATCGTACAAAACCCCGGGGTCAGACACAGAGTGATGATCTCCCCGAAGCGTCACATCTCACACATTCACAGGGTCAGAGGCACAGTGTCCTATCCGACACTCAAGGGAATCAGATAGTGACTGTCGCTGTCGTCCAATCACACACTCCCCGGGTCAGACACATAGAGAAGCTCCCACCCACACCCTCCCTTCCCGGCGCACACTCCCGGGGTCAGACACATAATGAAGCTCCCACCACACCCTCCCTTCCCGGCGCACACTCCCGGGGTCAGACACATCGTGAAGCACCCACCACACCTTCCCTTCCAGGCGCACACTCCCGGGGTCAGACACAGTGAAGCTCCCACCACACCCTCCCTTCCCGGCGCACACTCCCGGGGTCAGACACGTAGTGAAGCTCCCACCACACCTTCGCTTCCCCGGCGCACACTACCGGGGTCAAACACATAATGAAGCTCCCACTACACCCTCCCTTCCCGGCGCACACTCCCGGGGTCAGACTTGTAGTAATCTCTCACCTCTGCTACTCGCCAGAAATTGGCAAATTTCACCCTTTATCCATTTGAAAGTTCTGATCTTCGTTTCCAAGATGGAGAGGTTGTTCTTGAGGGCAGAAATATTCTGGAGACAATTGGAGTTGGAGAGATTCAACTCTTGGGCCTGTTGTCGATATTGGGTCTGTGTCCTGTTCATCTCCAGATATTGCTCCCAAAGCAGCTGGTATTTTACGTCGGAGTTGATCTGAGACTGACGAATCTGTGATGCTGAGGGAGATGGTGAAGGATGTTTCGCGTTTATAGTGACGTGTCAGACAGCGTCACGGTGCGGGGTGTTCTCGCTAATTGGTGTGATAGTGTCACCTTGCGGTGCGGTGCAATGTACGTAGAGGAGCGTGCAGTTGTCACGGTGACGTGAGTTACAGTGAGAGGCGTGTTTTTGTCACGGTACAGATCGTGATGTGGTATGGTGAGGGGCTTGTCTGTGTTTACAGTGAGCCGCGTGTTGATAACAAGGGGACGGGTGCTTTAGTGTCACATTGTGCGGCGACTGTGCTACCGTGACGTCGTGTCTGTGTCAAGCTGACGGGTATATCAGTGTCCCGGCGAGGTTTCTGTTGGTGTTACGATGGGGGCTCCGTCAGTATCACGGTGATGATTGATTCCGTGTCACACTGAGAAATATATCAGAGTTGCGGTGAAGGACGTGACGTTGTCACGATGGTACGTGGCTCTGTGTCTCGGGGTGAGCTGTGCCGAGTCAAAGTGAGGTTTATCTCGATGTGAGGGGTTTCTCGGTGTCACGGTGCGTGGAATGTCTGTGTTATGCTGTCTGGCGTGCTGGTGTCACAGTTGAAGGTGTCGCCTTGAGGAGCGTATCAGTAACCCGGCCGGGGGCATGTCGATAATCCAGTGAGGGGTACGTTGTCACTATGAGTGTGATGTCTCTGTCACAGTGAGGGGCATGTCGATGTTACAGTGAGGGGTACGTTGTCACTATGAGTGTGATGTCTCTGTCACAGTGAGGGGCATGTCGATGTTACAGTGAGGGGTACGTTGACACTATGAGTGTGATGTCTCTGTCACAGTGAGGGGCATGTCGATGTTACAGTGAGGGGTACGTTGTCACTATGAGTGTGATGTCTCTGTCACAGTGAGAGGCATGTCGATGGTACAGTGAGGGGTACGTTGTCACTATGAGTGTGATGTCTCTGTCACAGTGAGGGGCATGTCGATGTTACAGTGAGGGGTACGTTGTCACTATGAGTGTGATGTCTCTGTCACAGTGAGGGGCATGTCGATGGTACAGTGAGGGGTACGTTGTCACTATGAGTGTGATGTCTCTGTCACAGTGAGGGGCATGTCGATGTTACAGTGAGGGGTACGTTGTCACTATGAGTGTGATGTCTGCCACAGTGAGGGGCATGTCGGTGTCGCAGCTGGAGTATATCAGTGTCGTGTACAGGACTCTGACGGCGCTATGCTGACTGTGTTGTTGGTGTTATGGTGAATGGCGTGTCGGTGTGAGAATGAAACTTGATCGTGGAATAGAACAGTTCGTACAATTGTCACGGTTAGGGGGTGTGTCCGTGTCGCGTCGATGGGAGTGTGGTTATCACTGTGAGGTTTTACGCCGACTATCCATCTCGCTCTGTTTGTTTATGGTCTGACTCCACACGGAGGCCGTTCGACTCACCAAATATCGAGAGCCCGGCAACTATCGCGATGAAAGCGAACGTAACCAGGCAGAGTAGGCAGATCTTACGGTGGGATCTGTTTCCGATGTTCTCTTCCGGGTCCTGTTTCTGCGGACCTGTAGAGAGACCATTCAGCGTGTGCGTGAATTCAGCCGTAACCCCCACTGAGTCTCCCTTCCACCCACCATCCGCGCTCCCCCCCTCCCAACACGATCACCCCCCTCCATCTCTCAATCTCATCTGCTTTCTAGCCGTCGTCGCTGAGAGTCCCAATTCGGTGACTCGGCAAAGGCTGACTAATGTCTGACTGTTTCTGTTTCTGTCTTTTAGCTGATCTCTGAAATTGGTGTTATCTCCGTGAACTTCCTTTGGGCGTTTGACCGGGTCCCTCAGGGGAGGCTGATCCAGAGGATTATGATACAGGGGATCCACGGGGAAGTGACCGTCTGGATTCAGAGTTTATTGTTTTTCACAGTTGTATTATTGTCTGCCCGCTTTGTTCTTTTTTACACACGTGGGATATATGGCGGCCCTGTAGGGGACTAACATGTTCCCGACGGTCTGGTACCGTGTAGTGGTTAGCAAACGCTTTATCGTACCAGCGAGACGGGTTCAATTCCCGCTGCCGCCTGCAATGAGTGCACCGTATCCCCGTGACACAGTGGGGCTCTTCCGGGTGGTCCGGTTTCCTCCCACAGTCCAAAGACGTATCAGTTGGTAAGTTGACAGGTCATTGTAAATTTCCCCTTCATTAGACCGGTATAAAATTGTGGATTTGCCGGGCAGCGCGGCTTGACGGGCCGGTAGATCCGATTTCACACTAGTCATTTAATAAATTTGTAAATCTGAGTAAAACTTCAAAACGCTGAATCTCAAGGTTGTCTCTGATGTATAGGACCAACTTGAATGAAACTGGAGATGAGTGGGTGGGTAGAATTGTAGACGGCACGGAGATTAGTTGTGTGATGGATAGTGTAGAAGGTGCCAATGGATTCAGCGGTTTGCATCCGTTACAGATATGGGTCAAAAATGGCAGATAGAGTTTAGCCCGGCTTCGTGTGAGATTCTGCGCGCTGCGAAGGGACAGGACACCTGTCACGTCGAGGCGCTTATCTGTCGACGTCTAAAGACATGAGTTGAGAGTTAGGGGGCAAAAGTTTAAGGGTAACACGAGGAGCAATTTCTTTACTCAGAGAGTGGTAGCTACGTGGAATGAGCTTCCTGTAGAAGTGGTAGAGGCAGGTTCGGTATTGTTATATAAAGTAAAATTGGATAGGTATACGGACAGGAAAGTAATGGAGGGTTATGGGCTGAGTGCGGGCCAGTGGGACTAGGTGTGTGTAAGCGTCGGCTCGGACTAGAAGGGCCAAGATGGCCTGTTTCCGTGCTGCGATTGTTATACGGTTATATGGTTATAATGACGTCATAATTATGAACTCTGACCTGTTTGGGCATTGGTTGGCAGATTACGGGGTCCTGCGGCAATGGGAGAAGCCTCATCCTCATCGATGACGGGCTCGTCTTTCGGAAAGTTCACCTCTGCGTAGGTGGAGCTCAGACCGCCTGGAACCCAAAGCGAGGGAGGATGAGAGAGAATGTAATAGAAAGAGGATAGAGGACGGAGCGAGGGAGCAGAGAAAGGGGAAGAGAACGCAAGGGACAGTGTGGGTTAAGTGAAGAGAAGATAGGATGAGAGGCGGTGAGAAAGAAGTTGAGGGAACGGGCTAAGACGGGAGAGAGAGGATGAGAGATGGATGGAAAAGAGGAAAAAATGATGAGCAATGGGCGGGGAATTGGAGAGAGAGAATGGGGAAAGAGAAGGGTTGGGGGAGACGGAAAGAGAGGCTGAGGGAGAGGGAGCGGAAGCAGAGGGTAAGAATGAGTGGAGAGGCAGAGGGGCGAGAGAGAAAGTAAAAAGCGGAGGGAGATAGGAGAGTGAGGGATGGAGAAAAGTGTGAGAGCGCAGGGGTAAGAGACGAAGGAAGAGAGAGAGATTGTGAGAGGGGGGAAGGGAAAGGGGAAAGCCTGAGCGAGTGTGGAAAAGGAGAAGGGATCGTTAAAGAGAAGAGTTGCGGAGCGCGAGATAAGCGGAAAATGGGGCGAAGGGGAGAGGACAGGGAGAGAGTGAAAAATGGAGAAAGCGGACAAATAGCGGGAGGTCAGAGAATGAGCAGACAATGAGGGAAATAGTGCGGAGGACAGAGCGGGAGTGAAAAAGTGGGAAATGGAGAGTGTGATAGAGGGGCGAGTTGGGAAAGTGAGTCAAGTGAGGGAAGGGGAGAGTTGTTGAGATTGGGTGTAAAGGGTAGCGGTTGGGAGAGGGGAGGTTCAAAGGAGAGGGGAGAGGGCAGAGAGGAGGGTGCGAGTGAGATGTGGAGAGATAGAGGAATGTTGATAGACGAGCGAGTTTAGAGAGAGTGCGCAGATAGCTGGGGAAGGAAGGGAATGGGATAGGAGAAAATGGTGGAACAGGGACAGGTTGAGAGAGGGGGAGGAAGAGGAGAGGGGATAAGGGAGGGAGGAAGGGAGGAAGAGCGGGGAGAAGAGGAGAGTGGCAGACAGAATGATGGGAAGAGGGAGAATGTGGGTTTGAATGTTGAGACAGGTATTCAAATTTTTTTACAGCGCTTCCTCCTCTCCACCTCTTCCACGGCCCTCCGTGCTCACTACCAGTCCCGTAACGTTCCCTTACCGACCCATCCACAGACATCTCTCCTCGCCGTCCCCTCCCACGCCATTCCCTCCTTTCTGTGCCTCTACCAGTGCTCCCTCCTCAATGTCCCTTTCTCCACACCGAACACTCCGCAGCAATTCCTCCTCACCTACACCCTGGTCACACCCACCACCACGCCTCCCAGAGCACCCCCTCATCACCGACCCCTCCCACAGCACTGACTCGTTGTCACATCTCACAGCGCTCCGTCCAGAGATCCCCTCACAGAAAGCACCATCCTCACCAAACACAGCCCCCGCTTCCATGGTGATGAATCCTCACCGTACGTCCCAGAGGCACTCTCCACACCGACTCTCCCACAGATCTTCCTCATCATGGCCTAAACCACAGGATCTGTCTGACTTATTCTACACAGCAACGAATCATTTGGGTCAAAGTATCATTGCCCTGTGAACTCGCGACAGGATTGCACACGTCACCGAAACACAGTCAAACCAACAAAGATGAAACTGACCTCCATCTCTCCGGACCCGGGGCGCCGAGAGGGCCGTGACATTCAGTTCCGCGTACGATACATCCGGTTCAGCTGGGAAGACAACAGTGAGGGTGAGAATAGGGGTGAGACTTTCTCCGCACTGTCACATCACACACTCCCGGGACAGGCACAGAGAGAAACTCACTCCACACCGTCCCACTGCCGGGGTCAGTCACAGAGTGAAACTCTCTCTGCAGAGTCTTATCACACATTTCCTGGGCAGAACACATAAAGGTCACTCTACAGCGTTTCAACATAAGTTCCTGGGGTCCGACACAGAGTGAAGCTCCCTCGGCACTGACCGACCACACCCTCCTCTCCGGGGTCTGACACAGAGTGAAGCTCCCTCGGCACTGACCGACCACACCCTCTTCTCCGGGGTCTGACCACAGAGTAAAGCTCCCTCGGCACTGATCGACCACACCTCTTCTCCGGGGTCAGACACAGAGTGAAGCTCCCTCGGCACTGACCGACCACGCCCTCTTCTCCGGGGTCAGACACAGAGTGAAGCTCCCTCTGCACTGACCGACCACACCCTCTTCTCCGGGGTCAGACACAGAGTGAAGCACCCTCCACACTGTACCATCAGACGAGATTGGGATAAACGCAGAGTAGACGCCGGTGACCCATCACCCACCCTTCCAACTCACCGGAATCAGACACAGAGAGTAGCTCTGTCCACACTATCCTCGTACCCACTGCCGAGATCAGTCACCGAGTGAAACTCCCTCCAAAAAAACTCTATCAAGCATTTCCTTAACAGAAACACTGTGAAGCTCTCTCCACTCTGTCCCTCCACAGATTCCTAGGTCAGTCACTGAGTAACGTTCCCTCCATAGTATCTCGTCATAAGATCCCTGGGCACCAGCCGAATGCCACCTCCCCCGGGGTCAGGCACAGAAAGTAGCACCGTCCACGCTGTCCGATCTCACACACCCGGGGTCAGACACAGCGGTCTCTCTCCCTCTCTCCGCACCACTCACCTCTCAAAGGAGCTTGTGAATCCGCTCCTGTGAGCCGCATGTTCGCGTCCATCCTGTCGAGTCTCTGAGCGCCTGAAAGGGATGGGACAGTTGGGAGAGGAAACCCGTAGTGGGAGACCGTCGCCCACAAACACCAGATGAACAGCCGATAAAGAGAGGGACCGAGAGATGGGGGAGGAAGTGAGGGGATGAGATAGATTGAGAGTGTGAGAGAGGGTGGTTGTGAGAAATGGAAGTGGCGGGTGTAGGGTGGTGAGAAACAGAGGGAGAGATTTGGAGAGTGACTGGCCACAGGACACAACCCCAACACACAATCGCCTTCCTCGTCCTCTATCTTCCCTTCCTTATCGCACGGCATTTTCTCTATCTCTCCCTCTCCACACCCCCCCCCGCTCTCTCTCTCTCTCTCTCTCTCTCTCTCTCTCTCTCTCTCTCTCTCTCTCTCTCTCTCTCTCTCTCTCTCTCTCTCTCTCTCTCTCTCTCTCTCTCTCATTCTCCCGCTCCCACCTTCCGCCTCTTTCCTCTAATCTCTCTCTCCTTTCCGTCTTCCCTTTCTCTCCCTCATCCCCTTCTCTCTCCACATCTCCCACCACACTTACCCCTTCCGGCTTTTCCTGGATGGCAAGGGGTTGGGTGCTTTTTTTAAACTCGGAACACCCGGCCTTCTCTCACATTCTGTCATTCCCCCCATTCCCCAAACCCACCCGCCCCCCCCCCACCCCCCGCGTTCAATCCGTCTCCCTTCTTACTTTCTTTGGCACTTCCCACTACACACTCTTTCGCTTCCTCTTTTCTCCCCCACACAGTTCCTCTTTCCCTCTCTCCTACTCGCCCCTCCGGACCCCCTTACCCCAGCCCTCTTCATCCGTCTCCCTCCCTCCCACCCTCACCCCTCACCCACTACTCCCTTCCATTCCTCCCTTCCGCACCATTTTCCTACCGCTAGCAGTTCCAGAGGTCTTGAACTGTGTGTCTGCCTCAGGGACTGTGCGTCTGTGTGTGTCTCTGTGTGTCTGAGAGGCGTTGTGTTGCAGAGGGAAGAGGAAGGAAGGGGAGGCGAGGAGCGGGCAGGGACGGTGTTGGTGAGATTGCACACACGACAGGATCTACATTTAACCATTTAACAATAACACCATGGAAACAGGCCATCTCGGCCCTTCTCGTCTGTACCGAACGCTTACTCTCACCCAGTGCCACCGACCAGCTCTCAGCCCATAACCCTCCATTCCTTTCCTGTCCATATACCTATCCAACTTGACTTTAACTGACAATATCAAACCTGCCTTTACCACTTCTACTGGAAACTCGTTCCACACAGCTAGCACTCTCCGAGTAAAGAAGTTCCCCCTCATGTTACCCCTGAACTTTTGCCCTCTAACTGTCAACTCATGTCCTCTTGTTTGAATCTCCCCTACACTCAATGGAAAAAAAAACCCCATGAACGTCAACTCTATCTATCCCCCTCATAATTTTAAGTACCTCTATCAAATCCCCCCTCAACCTTCTACGCTAAAGAATGAAGACCTAACTTGTTCAACCGTTCTCTGTAACTTAGTTGCTGAAATCCAGGTAACATTCCAGTAAATCTTTCCTGTACTCTCTCTATTTTGTTGACATCTTTTCTATAATTCGGTGACCAGAACTGTACACAGTACTCCCAATTTGGCCTTACCAATGCCTTGCACAATTTTAACATTACATCCCAACTCCTATACTCACTGCTCTGATTTATAAAGGCCAGTATACCAAAAGCTTTCTTCACTACCCTATCCACATGAGATTCCACCTTCAGGGAACTATGCACCATTATTCCTAGATTACTTTTTTTCTACTACATTCTCAATGCCCTATCATTTACCATGTATGTCCTGTTTGGATTATTCATACCAAAATGCAGCACCTCACACTTATCAGCATTAAACTCCATCTGCCATCTTTCAGCCCACTCTTCTAACTGGCCTAAATCTCTCTGCGAGCTTTGAAAATCCACAACGCCACCTACCTTTGTATCTTCTGCTTACTTACTAATATAATTTACCACTCCATCATCCAGATCATTAATGTATATGACAAACAACACTAGACCCAATACAGGCCCCTGAGGCACACCACTTGTCATTGGCCTCGAACCTGACAAACAGTTATCCACCATTACTCTCTGGCATCTCCCATCCAGCCACTGGTGAATCCATTTCACTACTTCACGATTGAACCTTCCAGACTAACTTACCGTGCGGAACCCTGTCAAAGGCCTTACATGGTAAGCCTATCCACACAGACCTGCAGAGAGGCTCAGAACCCAGAGACCGATATCGGGTGTAAAAGGGAGTAAAACCAGGTGTCAAAGCTCCACTCCGTTCTCACAAATCCCAGTGAACAGAGAGAGGGTGAGTTATAGAGGAGGGGCTCGTGTTGGTGCCGGAGATCTGGAGGTCTGTTGGGGACGGAGCGCTCCATTCAAACAGAGAGTGGCTTCGGGGAGGTTGGGGATGAGGGGGAACGGTGCAGTGCGTCAAGGAGGTGACGGAATTAGCTGTTGTTTCGGAAAGGAGGTGGTGATCGAGACGGGGAAGTAGTCTGAGGTAGAAAGGGGTTGTCGGTGACGGGAAGTCGGAGTAAGGGATTATGGAGGGGACGGATACGCCAGAGGTGTCAGGAGCTCATGGAGCTTGTCAGTAGTGAGGGATGTGGTGTCAACACTCCATCTTCTGCGATCTCTGTTTCGGGGCACAAGGTCAGAGCACCCTTCAGGTGGGTGAACGCTCTCCAGGTGTCAGGCCCCGATGATGTACCTGGTGGGGCCTTGCAGACCTGTGCCGACCAATAGACGGGACTGCCCCAGGCTCTTCGTCAGCCTCTCACTTCTGCATTCGAAGGATCCCAGCCGATTCAAAAGGGCGACGATCATCCCGGTGGTCAGGAAGGGTGGGCCAGCTGCTTCCACGACCATCGAGTGTAAAATAACGCGTTAGTGTTTATTGGCTGGAACAGAGAAATCTGCAGCACTTTACAGGACCTTCGGCCCACAAAATTGTGCCGTCCCAATAAACTATTCCAGAAACCGCCTAGAATGTCCCTACCACATAGCCCTCTATTTTACTGACTCCATGTACCTATCGCCGGCAGTGCATTCCACACACTCACCACTCTCTGTGTGAAAAATTACCCCGTCATCTCCTCGGTACCTACTTCCAAGCACCTTAAATCTGTGACCTCTTGCATGAGCCATTTCGTTCCTGGGAAAATGCTATCCACGCGTTCAATGCCTGTCATCATCTTGCACACCTCTATCAGGTCACCTCTCATCCTCCGTCGCTCCAGGGAGAAGAGGCCAAGTTCATTCAAACTATTCTCCTAAGCCATGTTCCCAAATTCAGGTAACATACTTGTAAATGTCTTCTGCACCCTGCCTATAATATTCACATATTTCCTGCAGTGAGGTGACCAGAATTGAACACACTACTCCAAGAGCGGTCTGACCAAGGGTTTGTATAGTCGTAACGTTACCTCCCACGGTTCATGAAGGCCAACACACATACGCCTTTTCAACAACACTGTCAACATTTGCGGTAGGTTTGAGTGTCCAATATGATCATCCACCATGCCAAGAGTCTTACCATCAATATTAAATTATGTCTTCAAATCTGACCTGCCGAAATGAGCCTCTTCAAACTTATCTGGGTTGAACTCCATTTGCCACTTCTCAGCCCAGTTTTGCATCCGATCAGTGTCCCGCTGTAACCTCTGACGGCCCTCCACAGTATTCACAGCACCCCCGACATTTGTGTCATGAGCAGACTTACTAACCCACCCTTCTACTTCCTCATTCAAGTCGTTTCTAAAAATCACAACGAGGAGTGGTCCCAGATAACACCGCAGTTCCCTGGCCTCCATACAAAATTACCTCGACCATTTGTCTATCTCCACAATAGGTCTAATGCTGTCGTCAGCTCACTTGCTCTCCACTGGCCCTGCAACATCCGGTCAACAGCAATACTTACGTCACGCTGCGGTTTACTGGCAACAGCTCAGCGTTCAGCGCAATGATTTCCTCAGTTCTCATCCTGGGCTGGTGCAACTCCATCTGCAACAGAATGTTTGGCTTCCTCATCGGGAAACCACAGTCCGTGCAGATCATTGATGACATTCCCGATCAACCGGTAGTGTTGAAGTAGCAGAGACGCTACAGAAGGTCTCATACAGATCAGGGAAAATGGGCAAAGTACTGGCAGACGGAATACAGGACTGGGAAGTTTACGGTCATGCGATTTGCTGGAAGAAATAAAAGTGCAGACTATTTCATAAACAGAAAGAAAATTCAACAATCTCCGGCGCCACGGGATTTGGGAGTCATGTTGCAGGATTCTGTCAAGGTTAATTTACAGGTGGAGTCGGTGGTAAGGAATACAAATGCAATGTTCGCATTCATTTCCAGATGACTAGAGTATAAGAGTAAAGATTTAATTTCCAGGCTTTTCAAGGAACCTGAGTGGGCTCATTTGTGGAATTATGAGCAATGTTGGTCCCTCTTATGTACACCTAGGGTTCTTTTTTCCTGTGGACGGTCACGTGACGAGATCCGAAGGATTATTCTAAAGTGGACTGTTCTTTTAACAAGAGAGAGAGGGAGCGAACAGCTTGTGTGCTATTTCAGGGAGAGAGCAACAGAAAGTTTGTGAGTTGCCTTGGAAACTGAAAGGCGGAGCTATATGACGGACAGCATGTGCCGCACTACTGAGATATATACAAGGTCAGTGGACTTTTTAATCAGACACGCAAGACACACACCAGAGACACACAAGACACACCACAGAACACACACGACTCCGGAGGCAAGGAGGACATTGGTGGGCTTTGTGTACCCACGCCAAGGGTGAACTGATTACTGACCATACCACCGTAAGACTTTATCACCTAATCACCTGAGCCGGGGAAGCTTGGGCACCTCATTTACTCACCTATATAAATATATATGCATGTACTCTGCTACCCTGTTTATCTAATCTTGTTTTATATCACTTTATCACGTAGTTACTAATAAAATAAAGTTTATAACGGAAGACTCAGACTCCAGGTGTGTCCATTTTTGCTGGTTCTTTTTAACCCGTTACGGGGTACGTAACAAATATTGGAGCCTCTATCCGGGATCTGAGCAAACTGGGCTCTCGTCCCGGAGATGAACAAAAGTTGGTGGGAACCATTCTGAAATCTTTTGGGGGCTTGGTTGACTAGCTGATTTGATTGGATTTTGATCTGTGTGGGTTGATTATCAGGAGAAATGGAGTTTGTGGTTAATAATTTTTTGGGAGAACAAACCCCGGAGGCGTTGGATGATGCTAAGAGGGATGTACTGTTGGCAATTGCTCGTAAGTTGAAAGCTAAGGTGACCACTCGCATGAAGAAGGCGCAGATACAGCTGATAATAACACAGCATTATGTAGCCGAGGGCAAGTTCGAAAAGGAAGTGATGGTATGTTTGCTGATGATAAAGTGCTTACAGAGGCTAAGGTTCAGCTTCAGACAGCGAAACTGATCTATGAGTGTGAGTTGTAATTAAAACTGCTGGAGGCTAAAGAGACAGAAAAAAAAAACAGAGACAGTTCGAGAAGATGTGGCAGCGACAGGATCAAGCGTCAGGTCGGGGCAATGAGTTTAATATCAGCAAGAAATTAACTTAGTACCACCACTTGATGAAGCTGAAGTCGACCGGTATTTCCTACACTTTGGAAAGGTGGCCCAGAATCGGAAATGGCCGAGGGATGAATGGGCTGTCATGTTACAAAGTGTGTTGAAGGGGAAGGCTCAGCAGGCGTATTCGCCCCTGACCCTTCACCAGTCAAGGAACTATGATCCAGTGACAGATGCAGTGCTTAGAGTCCATGAGTTGGTTCCACAGGCGTATGGACAAACGTTCAGAGATTTAAGGAAGTCCGGGATACAAAGTGATGTGGAGTTTGTCCATGAAAAACAGGCGTACTTCAATCGCTGGTATACCTCGGAAGGGGTAACTGAGGGCTTGGATAGCTTGAAAGAGCTGGTTGTGATTCACGAATTTAAGAAGGTTGTCCCCGATGAGGTAAGGCAATACCGAGATGAAGAGGATGCCTCTACCTTGCGGGACCCTGCTGGGTTAGCAGACGAGGTTGTTTTAACCCACAAGGTTGAGTTTACTCCGGATGAGAGTTTCCCAGAGAGTAGCTGGGAGGATCAGGGGAACCTGGAATTTCAAACTGGGACTAGTATTGAAATCCTAGAGGAGGCAGCTGTCCCCATTGCCTGTGTTCAGGTTGTTGAAGCACCTGTGAATTTCCAGGGTGTTGAACCTTGTGTTGAAACTCAGTTAAGGTCTGAGGTGTCTGACTCGGTTGGAAAGGAATGCAATCTTTCTGAGCCAGATGGACTTGGTTCAGTGAATAAACCTTGGTGCTAGTGGAAATTGAGGATTCTCAGTCACTTGTGTTAGACGGTGTCCTAAGAGTTGGTGATCAGTTGAGAACTGATGATGTGAATTTTATTGGAAATATTCAGAAAGGTGCTGTTTCTGGATTTTTTAAATAAAGAACTTGGGAAGTTTGGACTCGTTTCACGACCTCTGACCCTCTTGCAGGACAATGGCCTGTTGAAGTCTGTGAAACTCTGAAGAATTTTGTTTCGCAGTCGGAAGTAAACAACTGCAAGGTCATGGAGCTGTATTTCACGATTGCGATGTGAAGAGAAAGGATTGTTTTGGTTTTGAGAGACCGCCTAACTGGGTTACTATGGAGACGAGTCGAAGTAAAAGACGAAGGAAGAGAATCGATGGGTTGGAGGCAAATTTTCATAATGTAAACATGGTCTTCGCAAGCTTAGTGATGGTACTGAGTTCGGTAAACACTAGGTTGGCACCTATCCAGGGTGAAGTTTATTCAGCAGTGCAGCTAACAAGCAAGCTTGTGGCTGATGACCCACGCACAGATACTGATGTGAACCTCACATGACTCGAAGCATGTCTAGAAAGGCTGCTGATGCAGTTAACAAAGACAAGGGTTTAATATTTGACAGCTTGTCAGAGGCTTTTCAACCTTCCATGTTACATCAGGGTCTGGGTAGTAAGGAGGAGGAGAAAGGTTTGTCCTGGTCCAGGGATGAATTTATAGCGGAACGACGTCGTGATTCTGAAATTGCTGCGTTAAAGGAGACAGCCCTCACAGAAGAGGAGGTTCAGAGAGAGTCAGAAGGATATTATCTTAATGACTGGGTATCACTGAGGAAGTGGAGACCACCTACTTTGCCTGCAAGTGAGGATTCGGCCATGGAGCATCAAGTTGTGGTCCGGAAAGTTTACAGGGCTGAGATTTTAAATATGTCTCATAGTATGCCTTTCGGTGGACATTTTGGAGTGAGTAAGACAGTAAACAGGATTAGAAAGGAATTCTACTGGCCTAATTTAAAGAAGGATTTTGTAAACTTTTGCAAGACGGTGGTAAAAGCACTTATCAAAGTTTTCACACTTGTAGGTCAGCCTAAAGAAATCCAATCTGACCAGGGTAGTAACCTTACTTCGAAAACATCCGAGGGGTTAGTTAAAGAGTTGAGAGCTAAGCACATTGTGTCACCTTTGACCCTGCTCGGGGAGCAATGGTCAGATAAGAATGTGAGTATGAGTGCCCTTAGTTATGTTTTGGAATTCAGAGACAGACTTAAAAGGCTTGTGACCTTACAAAGCAGAATTTACAGCACTCTCACATAAACATGAAACATGCTGGAGAAAGAGTTTTGACGCTGTCCCCCCTCCTTACCAACCCCCTTCAGGCGTGAATTAGTGGACCATATGAAATAATTAAGACATTTGATTATTTGAATTCTGTTATTAGGACTCCTGGCCGGAGAGAGGCTGCAGAGCTCGTCAACGTGGATATGATGAAGGGTTATCGTGACGTCGAAACTGCACTAGTGAATACTGTTATGATAACGGAGGAGATTGTAGTGTCTGGTATTGGAATACCTGAGCTCCCTGTAGCTTCCACAAGCCGCAGAAATTCTGATGTTTTGAAAATTCTTGAAGGAAAGACTCAACATTTGCAGTCCAGGTAGTGAAAACAACTGAAGAGTATAATTAACAAGTATAAAGATTTATTCCCTGACATTCTAAGGTTGTGGTGCATGATGTAATTGCAGATGAAGTTGATCCCGTTAAGCAGCACCCTTACAGAATGAAACAAGACAACAATAAAATGGTTGAACAAGAAATTGAATACATGCTAACAGCCGGCATGAATAAAGCATCCACTTCAGACTGGCCGTCACCGTGCTTTTACCACCGTCTTGCAAAACTTCACAAAATCCTTCCTTAAATTAGGCCAGTGGAATTCCTTCCTAATCCTGTTTACTGTCTTCCTCACTCCAAAATTTTCCCTACGTTGGATGGGAGTGTGTGATTCTGTACTGATTACAGGAATGTTAATGCAATAACTAAGACAGATGCGTATCCCATCCCAAGAGTGGATGACTGTATTGACAGGGTGGGGAAGGCTAAATACCTTAGAAAGATTGATCTGCTGAAAGGTTACTGGTGTGTTCCTTTAACAGAATGGGCTGAAGGAATATCTGCATTTGTGACACCATCTGGATTGTATGAGTACAACGTTTAGTCCTTTTGGAGGGAAAATGTTTCAGGGACGTTCCAAAGGATGATGAACTCAGTGATTCAGGGTTTAGAATATACAGGGGTTTATATTGATGACTTGGTTGTATGGAATGACACCTGGGAGGAGCATATCTCAGCTGCAGAGAAACTGTTTGAACGACTGTCCAAGGGAAATTTCACTGTAAACCTCGCTAAAAGCGAACTTGGCCAAGCCACTGTCACGTATCTTGTCTATGTAGTAGGCCAGGGCCAACTGGCACCTGTGCAGGACAAGGTTTAGGCTATTCCTGAGGTTCCCGTTCCGACCGGCAAGAAAGCGTTACCAAGGTTTTTAGGAATGGTAGGGTATTACCGTAAGTTTTGTAATAACTTCGCAGACATCGCTCTCCCCCTAACGAAACTCCTAGGGAGGACTGAGAGATTTGTGTGGAACGACATTTGCCAAGAGGCATTTGACCGCCTGAAAACCATTCTGTGTTATCACCCTGTGCTCAAAGCACCTGATTTCAATAATCCATTTTTAACTGCGATGGACGCCAGTGATGAAGTTGCTAGGGCAGTGTTGTTGCAAAAGGACGATGATGAAATTGAACATCCGGTAGCTTATTTCTCTAAGAAATTTAATGTGCATCAGAAACATTACTCCAATGTTGAAAAACTGTTGCTAGCACTCATTCTAGCATTGCAGCGTTTCGATATCTACATATGTCCTGCTCAGAAACCACTTGTGTTTTACACGGACCATAACCCATTATTGTTTCTAA
Organism: Hemitrygon akajei; assembly: GCF_048418815.1. NCBI lineage: Eukaryota > Metazoa > Chordata > Chondrichthyes > Myliobatiformes > Dasyatidae > Hemitrygon > Hemitrygon akajei. The sequence continues at coordinate 226,873 of NW_027332044.1, read as the reverse complement.
TGAAAATGAAGGATAAGAGTAGAAGGTTGCTTAACTGGAGTCTGATCTTGCAACAGTATGACATGGAAATCAAACACGTGAAAGGTACTGACTATATTATAGCAGACTGTCTGTCTAGATGCTAAGTTTAAGTTTGTAATGCTTTGCTATGTTACCTGATAATTAGACATGCGTTGCTTTAAGTGTATAATCGATAATTAAGGCAAAAAAATTGCTGTGTCATCATTTCTTTCTTAAAAGGTGTGACGAGATCTGAAGGATTATTCTAAAGTGGACTGTTCCTTTCAGAGAGATTAAGAAGGAGCGAACAGCTCGTGTATAATTCAGCAGAGAGAGAGAGAGAGAGAGAGAGAGAGAGAGAGAGAGAGAGAGAGAGAGAGAGAGAGAGAGAGAGAGAGAGAGAGAGAGTCTGTGAGCTGTGAGTTGCCTGGGAATCTGAAAGGCGGAGCTATATGACGGACAGCTGGTGTTCCGCACTGCTGAGATACGTACAAGGTCAGCTGACTTTTCAATCGGACACGTGACTCCAGAGGCTAGGAGGGCACCGGTGAGCTTTGTGTGCCCACGACAAGGGCGGGGCTTTTGCTCACACTGTGGACAAAGTGGTGACCGGTGGAACGCTATTGGTGTGTATAACCCTGGCCTGGGTTGATAGCGTTACTGTGGAAACGGACACCCTTTTCTGTAGTCACCGGTTGGTGACTGTAAGCTTCGGGGCATGGAGGACGACGTGGAGGATCGGCATCGGCACCAGCATCGGAAGACTCCCTGTCTCTCTGTCTCCACCTCTTCTCAAATCAAATTCCAGAACTGAACTGATGACTGACCATACCACCGTAAGACTGTATCACCCAATCACCTGAGCTCGGTAAGCTTGGGGAGCCTTATTTACTCACCTCTATATGCATATACTCTGCTAACCTGTTTACCTAATCTTGTTTTATATCACTTCATCACGCAGTCACTAATAAAATAGAGTTTACAACGGAAGACTCAGACTCCAGGTGTGTCCATTTCTGCTGGTTCTTCTTTAACCCGTTACGGGGTACGTAACACTTCCTAAACCTTAAGTATCTTTCTTTTCTCCTCTTGACGAGCTGTTCCATATTTCCCGTCAGCAAGGGTTACTTTACGCTCTCATCCTTTCCCTGCCTCAACGAGACAAGCTGATACCGGACCCCGTGTTTTCTGAAAAATCTCCACCTATCTGTTGCTCAATTCCTTGAGTACATCGTTTCCTTATTTCCCTTCCCAAGTTCTGGTCAGGCAGCACTACAAATCGCAGATCTCTAGTTAAATACATTCCATACTCCCTGGTCCTATCCCCGTGTAAGGTGAATGGAGGGGAGTTCTGCCCTATCGTTCCGAAATGCTGACCCGCGGAGAGATCTGTCACCTGATCCGTTCCCTTTTCTAATATTAGATCCGGTCTGGAATGTTCGCTAGTCCGCCTGCCTTTTTATATTGACATGAATCCCTCCAACACACAACTGACAGATTATGCCGGACCTTTTACCCTGGGAAGGTGCCGAGGAATATTGTGGAAGTTTCACTTACCCGTGCCGATAACATGGCACATGTCAAAGATCCGCTTCCCGATTGGTTCCTCTCCGTTTCCGTTGCAGTTTTTTTTTTGTTAATCTGGTGGGCGGCTGTACAGAATACTCCACATGGGGTGTTCTCGCCCTTCATGGTTCAGTGTTCGCCTCCCAGTCTGTTAACAAACGAACGCTCCACGTTGTCCTCCCTTTCTGCAGCCGCGATACTCTCCCCGGTTTCCCATCGCACTCCCTTTACACTCTGTTACCCGACCCAGTTCATTTTGAAATATCTAAAACGCGGAAAGTCCTGAAGCCATCCCTGACCTTGTGACAGTCGAGAGTCTGTGATAGTTTGGAACGTCCCTCAACCAATGTAACAATCACGCCAGGGGCAGTGAGCGCTTGTATTGCTACCTACCTGAACGGTATGAAGCCAGCAACCTTCCGCCAATTCTGCAATTTCCGGATGACCAGGCGTATGATTGTTTGAATTAATAGATAGATAGATAGATAGATAGATAGATACTTTATTCATCCCCATGGGGAAATGCAACTTTTTTCCAATGTCCCATACACTTCTTGTAGCAAAACTAATTACATACAATACTTAACTCAGTAAAAAATATGATATGCATCTAAATCACCATCTCAAAAAGCATTAATAATAGCTTTAAAAAGTTCTTAAGTCCTGGCGGTAGAATTGTAACCTGTTCATTGTAAAACGGCTTTATTTGAAAATTCCTCTGAATTACCATTGGACACGGGCGTTATCTACACAGATGGTCATTCAATGTAAACACATACGCCATTCCATTCCTCAGCTCTTCTCTGAATTTCCTCTGTGTCAGTGTATAGATACAAGTGTTGGTGCACATGCTGAGAATTTCCAACATGAACCCAAATTGCTGTAGGATGTATACCGGGGAACTCAAATATCTGTCCTGGTAAAAATAGTTTTGCACTTGCCATTTCAGGGAATGGGCTACGTAGGGCATCCAAAATAATATGAAATTAGCTGATATAGAAAACAGCAAAATCATCGACTTCCTGCGGTTTTCCACCTCGGCATCTTTCTGATTGTCGCCGCTGTGCCGAAGCTTTCTGCGGACTCGATTCGCCACAACGATATATCTTACGGTTAACCAGTTAAACACCAGGATTAAGCCGATTGGTAGCAGCGGTGTTAAAATGCTCTCCAGTAATTCGTATCCTCTCCACGCGGGTGAAGTAGCGTACTCATGCGTGAGGGCGCAACGCCACGGCATGTTGTCAATGATGACGTAAGGTTCAATGGCAAAGTATAACGGGATACATTTCCTGCAGCTCAATATAACCACGATCACGGTAACCACCGTTGCTGTCCTCTCGGTGCAGTATCGCTCCCGCAGCTTTCGGCAACATATTGCGATGAAGCGATCGAAGGTAAAACTGACCGTGAACCAAACAGAACAGTCGGTCATGATGACCCTAAATACAAGGGTCAGAGCGCACACAGGAGTGATGAGCAGGGTTCGGGAATAAATGTAGATATTGTTGGTCTGTTCCACTAAAGCATATATGTCAAACTCAAGGCCCGCGGGCCAAATCCGGTCCGCGGTGGAATTATCTTTGGCCCGCGAGATAATATCAAATTACTATTAAAGCTGGCCCCTGTAATCGAAGCGCCTATGGCGTATGATATGGCTAATGCTGAGTTTATTCAGGTACCAGGTTTTCAGGGTTTTTAGTATTTATTTGGCAGTCTTGCTCGGCAGTCTTCTTCATAAGAAACGGAATTTGTAAAGTGAAACACTTGGTAGTTACAGCAGAGACTGAGACACATGAGAGCAGGCTGAAAAAACGGTGGCAACGAAAGCTGCGTTCGCACGCTTCCGACTGATCCGGCCCGCATGAAGCTGCATTTTGCTCAATCCGGCCCGTGACCTAAAATGAGTTTGACACCCCTGCACAAAGCAACAACGATAACCACCAGTAGATCCGCTGTCGCCATTCCAACCAGGTAACGGGTGATGCATTTGGAGAGTCCGCATTTTCCCCGAGAGAGGATCACAATCGCCGTTAAATTAACTACAAGAAATTTGAATAAAAAATAAATATCGTCAGTGGTAACTCTCTGAACGCCCATACTAAAGAAGCTATGCAGAAGATGGTTTAGCTGCAACTGATTCAAGTCTGTTTGGAAGTGGAAAGCGGGAATCCAGTGTGTGCGGTCTCGGTCGCTGCACTCCGGCTGGAGGACGGATGTGAGTGTCAGTGGATTGGCGACCTTCCCACAGTTTAGAGCGAGGAAACCGAGTTCCACGAGTTACGGAACGGTGAGCAGTCGATCGCACCTGTAAACAACACCGTTTCCATTATTAGAGGTGACATAGCTGAAGGGATTGTTTGTAGCGGTGACAAAGTGCAGGCAAGGAGATATAAAGCACAGTTCTCATATACTGACTTACAGAAGAACAGACCTACGTGTCATTTAAATGAGCTGCCACGTTGTTATGAGGTCGAACTGTCTGCACTGATAGAGACTGGGGCCTGGAAAAGCAGAGACCAGCGTCACTTCAGAAAGCCTAGCGAGGTGCGATTATGAAACAGCGACAGCATCGGCACCAACTTAATTGACTAAAGAGGAAAACACCGCGATCAAGATCTGAAAAATGGAAATAAAACCATTAGATGCCTGAATCCTCCATTCCGGAAACACGTTTCAGCCGACGGTAGCATCTGTGCTCAGGAACAGTGCGGATACCGCAGCAGAGTGACGACGGAACCAGACATAAAGTGACCAGCTCCGGCATCTTACCGGGGACACCAACCGCTACAAGTGTGGGATAGAAAATGCCCGCGATGTAGTAAATCGCCGGATATCCCATATTCCGTCAGAATCAGCGTTCAGTTATGCGGAGCGTTTCAGCTGCTCAGATGGACTGGGGATCGGTTTAGCAGACTTTTATTGAGACAGCAAATCCACTGAGGCAATTAGCGTGGCTATCACGTCAGGGACATTAGTGACAACCAACTGCACAAACAATTACGTTCAACTATTTTTACTCACTGTTCCCGTGTCATTAATTTGGCTCCTCAAGGGATATTGCAATCTATGTACCTTAAAATGAAATATGATGTGAATTTTCCGTGCTATTTTTCATGATACCTGGCTTCAGCTATTTAAAGAGGATATTTTATATATATCTGTGTTGCTCTCAAAGTGGGCATTCACCCTGAAGTCGATTTGTTTTGTAACATTTGACGGAGCACATTCGCTTCTGCAGTTGAGGGAAGGAGTTTGTTCTGGCGGGTGAAATGGAAAACACTTCTTTATTAAAGTGGAACATTCGTTCATTCTTTTCTTTCGTTTGTTCTAGTCATTCCGGGCGGTGCGAGTGATGGAATAAACAATGACAGCTGACATGTATTACAGTAACAATGCACTTCTACTCCTCCGAATAACGTAAAAGATCCACAGCGATGATTCGGAGACCTGTGAACAAAAACGGACCGTGTCCTCGGGGAATTAGCGAGGGCTGTGGACAGTTCGAAGGACAATGCTTTCCAGCGCACACACGGGCCGTTTGGCAGGAACCTGACCTCTGCCAGTGAATGACCTGACCACCCCGTACCCGTGACCTGCGATGCAGTCGAGTTCGCTTTAAAGATATTCTCAAACCAGCCACAATTCTACCAGTATTTCGCTATCCGTGCTATGTTTGAACAAAAGTAACACGTAGCAAGTAAAGGAGAGGGTGCAGAGGAGATTTACCAGGAGGTTGCCTGGATTAGAGAACAAGTCATATGAAGCGAGGTTAGCAGAGCTGGGACTTTTCTCTCTGGAGCGTAGAAGAATGAGAGGGGACTTGATAGAGGTCTACAAGATTATAAGAGGCATAGATAGGGTGGATAGTCAGTACCTGTTTCCCAGAGCACCAATAGCAAACACCAGAGGGCATAGTTACAAAGTTAAGGGAGGGAAGTTTAGGGAAGACATCAGGGTTACGTTTTTTACACAGAGGGTTGTGAGTGCCTGGAATCACTTGCAGGGATGGTGGTGGAGGCTAAAACATTAGGGGTATTTACGAGCCTCTTGGACACGCACATGTACGAAAGAAAAATGGAGGGTTATGGGGTAGTGTGGGTTTAGTACTTTTTTTAAAGGATTATATGGGTCAGCACAACAAGGAGGGCTGAAGGGTCTGTACTGTGCTGTAGTGTTCTATGGTTCTATGGTTCTAAAATCTGTGAATATTCCGCAGGTATTCAGACTGTTCTATGATTTGCCACGAAGTTGTCTGTTTTTCTCCTGAATTGCTTTCAGGTATATTGTCTTTCATAGAAACATAGAAAACTTACAGCACAATATAGGCTTTCGGCCCACAAAGTTGTGCCGAACATGTCCCTACCTTAGATATTATTATGCTTACATATAGCCCTCTATTTTTCTAAGCTCCATGTACCTATCCGAAAGATTCTTAAAAGACCCATTTCCTATCCGCCTCCACCACCGTTGCTAGCGGCCCATTCCACGCACTCACCACTCTCTGAGTAAAAAAACTTACCCCTGACATCTCCTGTGTACCTACTCCCCAGCACCTTAAACCTGTGTCCTCTTGTGGCAAACATTTCAGCCCTGGGGAAAAGCCTCTGACTATCCACAGGATCAATGTCTCTCGTCATCTTATCCACCTCTTTCAGGTCACCTCTCATCCTCCGTCGCTCCAAGGAGAAAAGGCCGAGTTTATTCAACTGTTTTCATAAGGCAATCGTTACTATGAGTCTGTGCAGAACAGCGGAAGTGTTCAAGCTCACCTGTCAATCACACTTCCTTCAGCTCCTGCAGTGCACTGCTCCGTGCCGATTCTGGTACTCACACCGATGAGCGGCCCTCGGCTTATTGAAAAGAGTCTCACCGCTCTGTTTCCATTGTGGGGCTCGTACTAACGTGCGGCCCGCGGTTGATTCGAACAAGTAATACCTCTGCCTTCAAATCCACTCTCCCAAAGAGAATCACTTCGTAACTTCCGGGTTGAACTCCATCTGTAACTTCTCAGCGCTGCTCTGCGTCCTGTCACTGTCCTGTTGTAATCTGTGACAGGATTCTGTACTACCCATAATTCCACCAACCTCCACATCATTGCAAATCCTCCCCTCCACCCGCTCATCCAAATCATTCATAAAAACACAAAAGCCGGGGGTCTCAAAATGATTAGTGTAGGACACCGCTGGTCACTGACATCCAGGGAGAAAACGCTCCATCCACAACTACAGTCTGCCTTCTGTGGGCGTCAGTCCTGAATCCACCAGCCAACTCTCCCTGCATACCAAGCCTTCTGACGCTATGAACGGTCCTACCGCGGTTAACCGTATCAAATGCCTTATTAAAATCCATTTATACCAGATCAACTTTTCTACCTTTACCATTGTACTTTGTCACATCCTCACAGAATTGAACCAGGCAGGGTGAGGTATGACCTGCCTCTCCCCAAACCATTCTGACTCTCCCAAACAGCACACACAAAATGCTGGTGGAACACAGCAGGGTCCTGACGAAGGGTCTCGGGCCGGAACGTCGACAGAGCTTCTCCTCATAGATGCTGCCTGGCCTGCTGTGTTCCAGCAGCATTTTGTGTGTGTTGCTCGAATTTCCAGCATCTGCAGGTTTCCTCGTGCTGACTCTCCCAAATCAGGTTCTCCCAAACCTCGCAAATTCTGTTTCGAAGAATGTTCTCCAATAATTTGCCCATCACTGAAGTAGGATTGACTGGGCTATAATTTACAAGGGTATCCATACTCCCTTTCCTGAGCAAAGGGATACAATTTCCATTTCCAATCCCCTGATACTGCATGTGCGGCAGTGATAGCGCAAAGATAATCGCCAAGGGCGCAGCAATCTCTTCCTCCGCTTCCCACAGTAACCTGGGGTTTCTCGCAACCTCACAGGAGGACTCATCTATCCGAATGTTTTTCAAAAGTTCCTGTACATCCTCTTTTTTAACCTCGTCCTGTCGTCGCACATAAGCCCGTTTCACGCTTCCTAACGAACGTCAGGATCAGTCACCGGTGAAAATTGAAGTAAAGTCCTCATTAAGGACCAGTCCCACCCCCGCCAACTCCAGCCGTGTGTTTCATCTCTGTCCCTGACCGGTCCCATCTCCACCAACTCCAGCCGTGTGTTTCATCTCTGTCCCTGACCGGTCCCATCTCCACCAACTCCAGCCGTGTGTTTCATCTCTGTCCCTGACCGGTCCCATCTCCACCAACTCCAGCCGTGTGTTTCATCTCTGTCCCTGACCGGTCCCACCTCCACCAACTCCAACCGTGTGTTTCATCTCTGTCCCTGACCGGTCCCATCTCCACCAACTCCAGCCGTATGTTTCATCTCTGTCCCTGACCGGTCCCACCTCCAGCAACTCCAGCCGTGTGTTTCATCTCTGTCCCTGACCGGTCCCATCTCCACCAACTCCAGCCGTGTGTTTCATCTCTGTCCCTGGCCGGTCCCATCTCCACCAACTCCAGCCGTGTGTTTCATCTCTGTCCCTGACCGGTCCCATCTCCACCAACTCCAGCCGTGTGTTTCATCTCTGTCCCTGACCGGTCCCATCTCCACCAACTCCAGCCGTGTGTTTCATCTCTGTCCCTGACCGGTCCCATCTCCACCAACTCCAGCCGTGTGTTTCATCTCTGTCCCTGACCGGTCCCACCTCCACCAACTCCAACCGTGTGTTTCATCTCTGTCCCTGACCGGTCCCATCTCCACCAACTCCAGCCGTATGTTTCATCTCTGTCCCTGACCGGTCCCACCTCCAGCAACTCCAGCCGTGTGTTTCATCTCTGTCCCTGACCGGTCCCACCTCCAGCAACTCCAGCCGTGTGTTTCATCTCTGTCCCTGACCGGTCCCATCTCCACCAACTCCAGCCGTGTGTTTCATCTCTGTCCCTGACCGGTCCCTTCTCCACCAACTCCAGCCGTGTGTTTCATCTCTGTCCCTGACCGGTCCCATCTCCACCAACTCCAGCCGTGTGTTTCATCTCTGTCCCTGACCGGTCCCACCTCCACCAACTCCAACCGTGTGTTTCATCTCTGTCCCTGACCGGTCCCATCTCCACCAACTCCAGCCGTATGTTTCATCTCTGTCCCTGACCGGTCCCACCTCCAGCAACTCCAGCCGTGTGTTTCATCTCTGTCCCTGACCGGTCCCACCTCCAGCAACTCCAGCCGTGTGTTTCATCTCTGTCCCTGACCGGTCCCACCTCCAGCAACTCCAGCCGTGTGTTTCATCTCTGTCCCTGACCGGTCCCACCTCCACCAACTCCAGTCGTATGTTTCATCTCTGTCCCTGACCGGTCCCTCTCTCACTCCAGTCATCCTCTTCTTCACACACATCTAGAATGTCGTGTGGTTTTCCTTAATCCCGCCGTAGGCCTTCTGTGGCGGTTTCTTGTTCTTCTAATTCCATTCTTCAGTTCGTCCCTGACCGCCTTGTAACTCTACAGCCGTGTCCGATCCCAGCCCTTCTAAACCTGGTCCGCTTCTTTCTTTCTCTTCACTAGATGATCCACATCTCTGTCAAACATGGCTCCTTCACCTGTCCAGAACCCTATGCAAGTACTGACTAAAATACCTTCTCATTTCCGTTGTGTATTTTCCAGGGTGCATACGTTTCCAGTTTGGAATTCCAGCCTAAAGCATCATCATTCCATTTAGCCATTTCACGTCTTTGGAAACTTCCGGCCTGTGGGGAGATAACAGGACAGTGTGGTTAGTTCAGGCACTGACGTTGGTTCGTAGGGAGAGATTGGGGTAACGGGATTCGTTTGGAAACTGACACGATGGTGTGCGGACACAGCGGGGCAGCGGGATTAGTTTAAGGACTGAAACCGGGCAATGGGGAATAAGCTGGGACTTAACGGGGCAGTGGGGTTAGTTTGGGGAGACAGCAGGCTGGGGAGACAGCGAGATGGTGGCATTATTTTGGTACTGGCACAGGCCTCTGGGATCAGTGTGTGCCCCCGTTCACGAAAGGTGGGTGCCAGTGCAGAGTGAAGCACGCTAAAATACGAATGTTACTGTATTTTTCACAAGTGTTAGGATTGTGTTGTTCCCTAAGTAATTAAAATGACAAATCGAGCTCCCCCGCCCCATCCCGGTTTAATCCGTGGCCCGGCGAGAAGTAACCGGCAGTGGAAACAGGCGCAGAAAGAAAGAGTGGAGAAATGGATTCACCTTGTGAATTCACGGCACGCAATTCTGATTTATTAACGCACAGCCGTTGTCGAAGCAAATTCCCATAATCGAGCGCGCTGGACACCTTTACGGGATAATTGGTGTCATCCGGATCGCAGGCTTTGAATTAGAACACGCGCTTTAAATCCAAGTTGAAGCTCACTGATCTGGATTGAGAATTATTGTGGCTGCGAGTTTGAAGGGAACGCGGAAGCGAATCGCCGTTGAGATTCAGCAGAGAGCGGTAGACATAACCGATGAGTTATACGCTGTGTCACTGGGTGTCTGGCCAATTTAGAAAAGGTTCTGGGGTGTGTTTTAGTATCCCAGAGCACGTTACCGCGCCCTATTATCTGTGGAGTGATGAGGAAATGACAAGCCAGGCCAGCGCTGCTCCTTAGAGGTCAGAAGAGGTAACGTTTATGTGATACTCCGCTTTGGAACAATAAGCACTGAAGCATTTAGAATAATGTTGCCGCAATTCGGAGCAAACCCTGAAAGAGGCAGATGGTTTCAAGTACCTGTATTGTCCTTCCTGTATTGTTTAAGCAATAACAGGGAAAATACCCGAAACGTTCAGCGGGTCAGTCACATTTTTACCAGCGGACACTTGAAACTCTCTGATCCAATACCCTGTCATAGTGCGCAGGAAACTGCCGAGAGTAGTTGCGGAATTGAAAAGAAGTGTGCAAAGCGGGGCCGGGTGACAAATGGGATTCGAGGAAGATGCTCAGACATGTAAACGGGTGAAATAAATTTGCCTTGAATTTCGAAATTTGTATATGTACAGAGCGGTAGGGAGCGCGAATGTATAAAACAAAATGGAATAAAATTATCGTACGGCAGTTAAACGGATTAAGGGAATACGTTGGAATGTACGTGGTTGGAATCATCCTATTCGATTCATTAATAAACAGTATTTCTGACAGCTTTTCAGAGGCGGTCGCAGTGTTCTCCATCTTGACAATAGAGAACTGGCGGTCATTGAAGAACACGGCAAGGTAAACAACCCTGGTTTTGAGCCCGAGAGAGACACAGGACGGGAACAGACCCTTCGGAACCCGCAGCCCGCGATCTCTACCTCCGAGCAATTATTAAGCGTTCTATCATTTTTAAAATTTCTTTTCCGCCATGTTCCCGTTCTCGGCACGGCCTCACCCATTTTCGACCATGAATCCCATGGTCCAACGGAAATGCACATCGGCCAATCCGATTCTCGGTTGCAGAGGACGAAGTGGAAATACTGCGGTCACCAGGAGAACGGACAGAAGTTACACAAGCGCCCCGTAGATCAGTTCAGGAAGTACCAGAGTCCCTCCAGTTCCGGAGGAGAGTGAATTCCTTCGGAGTGTGCAGTCCTCCCCTTCACGTCTCTACCAGTCTGTTGTCGCCAGTGCGATCTTCTGTGCGGTGGAGCACATTTAGTAACAGACTAAGACGTAGAGCGTTAAATGAGGGCATTCTTCATTCTTCCCTGCGACCATAAGCTTCCTTAATGAATTAACCTACATCCGGGAAAATGATTATCCCCTACTGCTACACAGTTTGAGGTAACCTATTATTTATTCTTTCAAACTTATCTTCTAATATCTGTATGTCTGTGCACTTGTAACATTACCCTCATTATGTAATTTCCACCGGGATCAATAAAGTATCTATCTATCAGTCTTATTTCTGTGTTTGCCCCTCCAGTTAGAAATGTTTTTACAGGTAAAGCATTTGTTCCAAAGTTACACACCTCTGTACACGGTATTTCACCTTTACCCACTCTGTCCAGCTGACCATCGTTCTGATGACTTCCTGCCGGCGGTCCGACTTGACTCGGGCCAGTATATCCAGCCCATCTGAAAGAGAGCTAGGACCAGAGGACATGAATGAAGAAGTCCAACACTTCATCCGTTCTCATGTGAAAACGCCTCAGACAGCTCAGTCCCCTCCAGTGTACTCACAAACTCTGTCCGTCCCCCGAGCAGATGTGAGAGGCGAGTTCTTTCACACAGATTGGTGAGTGGCTGGAATGCGTGCCTGGGTCATCACAAACTCTGTCCGTCCCCCGAGCAGATGTGAGAGGCGAGTTCGTTCACACAGATTGGTGAGTGGCTGGAATGCGTGACTGGGTAGAATGCTAGAGGTAGAAACATCAGACTTTTAAGAAACTCTGAGAAAGTCACACGAATGTGAGCAAAATGGTCTGTTTATGGGCTGTGCTGTTCTATGTCCTGTCCATGTTCTATGACATTGTTAATTCTGTCCATGGAACCATAGAACATTACAGCACAGAAACAGGCCTTTTGGCGTTTCTTGGCTGTTCTGAAACATTTTCTCTGCCTAGTCCCACGGACTTGCGCCTGGGCCATATCCCTCCACACCCCTATCATCCATATACCTATCCAATTTTTTCTTAAATGTCAAAAGTGAGTCCACATTCACCACTTCACCTGGCAGCTCATTCCACACTCCCACCACTCTCTGCGTGAAGAAGCCCTCCCCCCACCATGTTCCCTTTAAAGTTCCCCCTTCACCCTTAACCCATGACCTCTGTTTTTTTTCCTCCCATGGCCTCAGTGGAAAAAGCCTGCTTGCATTGTCTCTATCTATACCATCATAATTTTATACACCTCTATCAAATCACCTCTCGTTCTTCTCAGCTCCAGGGAATCAGATCCTAACCTATTCAACCTTTCTCTGTAACTCAGTTTTCTCAAGTCCCGGCAGCATCCTTGTAAACCTTCTCTGCACTCTGTTAACCTTATTAATATCCTTCCTGTAATTAGGTGACCAAAACTGCTCACAATACTCCGAATTTGTGTCACCAATGTCTTATACAACCTCACCATTACATTCCAAATCTTATACTCAATATTTTGATTTATAATGTACCAAAAGCGCTCTTTACAACCCTACAACCCTATCTAACCCATTGTTCCAATGTGATTTTCGATCAGTCTGTTGTTTTGCCATACCGAGCTCAAGAACTTCTTCCAGCATTTTATACAACTTTGCCAATCCTTTCCTTATTTTCAGAAAGCATTCCCATATCATTCCCTGGGACTGGGAGCTTTTCCCCAATATCAAGTTGAGGAGGAGAAGGAATCCTCTGTCGGTATTTCCTTCTCTCCGAGTCCTGTAAACAATGAACTTGTCGAGTGACAGGATGAGTGAAAGAGAATGGAGAAGACAATATCAGCTCAGTGATGGGACGTCCCAGTGACTTTAAGCAGAGGAACAGTAACTGGACAGCCTCTTCACCCATTCTGTAAATTTCTGGGTTTAGTCATTAGCAGCAAAGCACTTACTGTGGAATTAAAATATCGGAGTATGCTTAGAGTCACAGAGTACCATAACACATAAACAGGCCCTTTGGCCCATCTAGTCCGAACTGCAAACTAAACTGATTTTCTGCCTAGTCCCATCTACCTGCACCCCTCCCATCTATGCAATTTAATATTTGTTAAATTTTAAAATTGGCCCCACTTCCACCACTTCTCGCTGCACACTCACACCAGTCTGTGAGTGAAAAGAAAATCCCCGCAGGTTCCCTTATAATATTTCATCCTTTATCCGGGATCTCTGTCGGGGGAGAGGGAAGATGGGGTGGAGGGGTAAGTGGGTAGAAGGTGCGGGAGGAGGGAGAAGTTGGGAAGGGTGAGGGAAACAGAGGGAAGTGTTTACACTTACTGTCGTTCAAAAAAAAGTTCAACCTACTTGTTACAAAATTACTACCCACACATTGTACAGTCTGAACCAAAGTGTTGACACAGGTGACATGTATCAAATGACAATAACACCGCGAACACCACAATGCTCGGGCCTCGAGTCCAATATACAGCCTCCCAGCATCGCTCCAAGCTTCCTGCCATCGAGGTAACCGTGCATCCAGTTCGCCGTCTCTCCCTGGGTATCATGCGGTGTAACTTCCTACAGCAGCTGACCATGTGGAACCTGATCAAAGGCCTCACTGATGCCCGTATCGGCCACAGTCCCGGAGCAGACGTGTTATAGGTCAAAGGGAATATATTTGGGAATAAGAGGTTCAGAGGGATCTGGGGAAGAGATTATTTGGAACATGGAACAAAGAACAGTACAGCAGAGTTCAGGCCCTTCGGCCCACAATGTTGTGCGACTCTGAAACCCTGCCTCCCATATAACTCCTCCATATACCTGTCTGGTAGTCTCGTAAATTTCACTGGTGTATCTGCCTCCACCACTGACTCAGGCAGTGCATTCCACGCATCAACCACTCTCTGAGTAAAAAAACCTTCCTCTAATATCCCCCTTGAATTTCCCTCCCCTTACCTTAAAGCCATATCCTCTTGTACTGAGCAGTGGTGCCCTAGGGAAGAGGCGCTGGCTGTCCACTCTATCTATTCCTCTTAATATCTTGTATACCTCTATCATATCCCCTCTCATCCTACTTCTGTCCAGAGAGTAAAGCCCTAGCTCCCTTCATCTCTGATCATAATCCATACTCTGTGAACCAGGCAGCATCCTGGTAAATCTCCTCTGTACCCTTTCCAATGCTTCCACATCCTTCCTATAGTGAGGCGACCAGAACTGGACACAGTACTCCAAGTAAAAACACAAAATGCTGGCAGAACTCAGCAGGCCAGACAGCATCTATGGGAGGAGGTAGTGACGACGTTTCGGGCCGAAACCTATCATCAGGAGTGAAGTACCATGGTATGGTCGAGGAGGAATAAGAAGTGGGGGGAGGGATCACGTAGAGAACTGGGAAGTGATAGGCTGGAGGGAAATGGGCTAGGGGGAAAGTGGAGAATTATGGGAAATAAAAGAGAAAGAAAGGTAGGGCTGGGGGGGGGGGGGGGGGGGGAGAGATTATAGTGAGGGGGGAAGAAAGAGAGAGAAAGAGAACCAGACTAAAATAATAGATAGGGATGGGGGTAAGGGGGAGGCAGGGGTATCAACGGAGGTCTGTGAGTTGGATGTTCATGCCGGCAGGTAGGAGGCTAGATAGGCGGGAGATAAGATATTGCTCCATCGACCTGCGTGTGGCCTCATCCTGACGGTAGAGGAGGCCATGGACAGACATGTCGGAGTGGGGGTGGTCTGTGGATTTGAAGTGTGTGGCCACAGGAAGATCCCGCCACTGCTGGAGGACTGAGCGCCGGTGTTCGGCGAAACGGTCTCCCAGTCTGCGGCGGGTCTCCCCAATGTATAAATGGCCGCATCGGGAGCACCGGATACTGTATATCACCCCAGCTGAATCGCAGGTGAAGTGGTGCCTCACCTGAAAGGACTGTCTGGGGCCTGGGATGGTGGTGAGGGAAGAAGTGTGGGGGCAGGTGTAGCACTTCTTCCGTTTGCAGGGATGAGTGCCCGGAGGGAGGTCGGTGGGGTGGGATGGGGGGGATGAATGGACAAGGGAGTCGCGTCGGGAGCGAAACGGAGAGTCTGGGGTTTGAGAGGACAACATCCAAATAATCAAGCTTCCCTCTAAAACTGAGATGAGAGAAACCTCTTCAGCAAAAGAGTGTTCAATCTGTGGAGTTTGTAGCAACAGATGGTGATTCAGGCTGTCACTGCGTATATTTACGGCAGAGGTTTATATATTATTGATCGCTAACTATTGATCATTTTTTGTTAGCCAGAACTACTAGAGAATTAACTGAATACAGCACGTTAAAAGCAGACTTTACAGTTTTAGATTCTTCATTTCAAAATGGCTGCAGTGTCAACCTTTGTCACAATGAAACTCACAGCATACGATGTCGAGTCTGTCATTTCCCTTTTCGGTATTTTGTGGTGAGCCACTTCCTCCGTTTCCAGGGTAACGGCCCACCAGAGCTGCAAGAAGAGTTGCACATTTTTTTAACGCTCAGTGTTCACCGCCTCTCAGGGTAGAGACAGTGGCCTCAGGAGCAAATGAAACAGAATGATAGTGGGAGGAAAGGATGCTGTGAGCCTTGGCGGTATGGAATGAACTGAGAACATAGAAGCATAGAAACATAGAGAACCTATAACATAATACACTGGCCCTTCTGCCAAGAGTGCTGTCCCAAACATGATCTTACTTTCCAGAATTCCTAGGGTTACCCATCAGCCCTCCATTCCTCTAAGTTCCATGTACATGCCCAAAAGTCTCCTAAAACACCCCACTCTATCCACACGATCAATGCCTCTCATCATCTTATACACCTCTATCAGGTCACATCTCATCCTCCATATGTCGAAGGAGAAAAGGGACAAGTTCACTCAACCTATTCTCATAAGGCTTGCTCCCCAATCCTGAAAAACGCCCTCTGCCGCTTTTCAGCACAGTTTTCCATCCTATCAATGTCCCGCTGTAACCTCGACAGCCCTCCACACTAGCCACAACACCCCCAAACTTTGTGTCATCAGTAAATTTACTTTATTTTGTATTTTTTTATTGAAGTACATCATCAAACAAACACTTCCATAAGATATACTTCAGATATTGTACATACATATCATATAATCATATTTGCCACAAATATCATCTCTTTCATGATTCTGCCTTCTTCAACTACACATAGTTTACACTCCTTCTCTACCTTTCCTGCCTAACCCCACCCTGCTTCCACTCCCCCACCCCTTGATCTTTCCCCTTACCGGTTTTTCACCTGGCACCGAAAATCCTTCTCCTTCCCACCCTTCCGCCTTCTTTATAGAACATAGAATAGTACAGCACATTACAGGCCCTTCGGCCCACAATGTTGTTCCGACCCTCAAACCCTGCCTGCCATATAACCTCCCACAATAAATTCCTCCATATACCTGTCTAACAGACTCATAAACTTGACTAGTGTATCTGCCTCCACCACTGACTCAGGCAGTGCATTCCACGCACCAACCACCCTCTGAGTGGAAAAACCTTCCTCTAATATCCCCCTTGAACTTCCCTCCCCTTCCCTTAAAGCCACGTCCTCTTGTACTGAGCAGTGGTGCCCTGGGGAAGAGGAGCTGGCTGTCCACTCTGTCTATTCCTCTTATTATCTTGTACACCTCTATCATGTCTCCTCTCATCCTCCTTCCCTCCAAAGAGTAAAGCCCTCGCTCCCTTAATCTCTTATCATAATCCATACTCTCTAAACCAAGCAGCATCCTAGTAAATCTTCTCTGTACCCTTTCCAAAGCTTCCACATCTTTCCTATAGTGAGGCGACCAGAACTGGACACAGTACTCCAAGTGTGGCCTAACTAGAGTTTTATAGAGCTGCATCATTACATCACGTCTATTCAACTCTATCCCTCGACTTATGAATGCTAACACCCCAAAAGCTTTCTTAACTACCCTATCTACCTGTGAGGCAACTTTCAGGGATCTCTGGACATGTACCCCCAGATCCCTCTGCTCCTCCACACTACCAAGTATCCTGCCATTTACTTTGTACTCTGCCTTGGAATTTGTCCTTCCAAAGTGTACCACCTCACACTTTTCCCGGTTGAACTCCATCTGCCAATTTTGCATCCTATCAATGTCTCTCCCCAATCGTTGACAATCCTGTACACTATCTACAACACCACCAACCTTTGTGTCGTCTGCAGACTTGCCAACCCACCCTTCTACCCCCACATCTAGGTCGTTAATAAAAATCACAAAAAGTAGAGGTCCCAGAATAGATCCTTGTGGGACACCACTAGTCACAACCTTCCAATTTGAATGTATTCCCCCCACCACGACCCTCTGCCTTCTGCAGAAAAGCCAATTCTGAATCCACCTGGCCAAACTTCCCTGGATCCCATGCCTTCTGACTTTCTGAATAAGCCTACCGTGTGGAACCTTGTCAAATGCCTTACTAAAATCCATGTAGATCACATCCAGTGCACTACCCTCATCTATATGCCTGCTCACCTCCTCAAATAACTCTATCAGGCTTGTTAGGCACGATCTGCCCTTCACAAAGCCATGCTGACTATACCTGATCAGATCATGATTCTCTAAATGCCCATAGATCCTATCTCTAAGAATCTTTTCCAACAACTTTCCCAACACAGACTATAGTGCCCCTGCCCCATCCCTCTCAGTCCTGCCGAAGGGTCTCGGCCTGAAATGTTGACTTTTCGTGTCCACGGAAGCTGCCCGACCTGCTGAGTTCCTCCAGCGTGTTGTACGTGTTCCTTTGACCCCAGCATCTGAGAGTATTTGGTGCAAAATCCCGCTCCCCATACTAACACGGGTTATACAGACCAAAGAACAAACTGCCGAAGGAACGCAGTGGGTCGGGCAGCGGCTGTGGAAGGAAATGGACCGTGAACATTTCGGGCCGAGACCCTCCCACTGGACTGATAGTGGACAGGAAATATTCAGAGTAAAGCGGTGAGGGGTTGGGATGGGGCAAGAGCTGGGGAGAGAGAGGTGGATCCAGGTGAGGGGGGAGGTGGCAAGGTGGAAATAGTGACATGGGTGGAAGGTGAGTCGTGGGGGTAACACAGGGATGCAGAAATAGAATTTAATTCTATCGAGGATTATAAGAAGTTGGACAGTGTTTGCTTTAGATATTCACCAGACTGATTCCTGGAGGACGATGAAGTCTCAGTGATCATCTTCACATAAAACAGAGGCCGGCAGATGTGTGGAGACCGAAGGGATCGAGGAAATGAGGATCGGGGAGAAACATGTGGGCTGAGATGGGAGAGCAGCCGCCATCTTGTTTTTGGTTTGAGGGGCTGAACAGACTCCTCCTGCTGTTTCTCACTTGATGTTATAGTGTTCCTGTCCAGTGAGGCTCCGGAGGATTGTGAATAGAAATTACTGTTTATAAACATACAAGTGATTTCAATGAAACCCGCGCAATTCCTGTTCGGGTGGGCATTGTGTATCGGACCGGGATGGAATCGAACCCGCAAAGCTCCAGGAACCGGGAGGCGGAGCAATGGGGACAGGAAAGATACAGAGGGGAAAATTAAAAATGTAGCTGGTGTAAGTATGAAATAAGGTTTAAAATGCGGCAGGTAGGTCGGTCAGTGTGTGAGGGGCGAGGAGCAGAGTCCCCGGTTCAGGAGGGAGTCCCTCCTCCCGTCACGTGATCCAGCGTCTGGCGCCCATTTCAAACACAGATCTGCAGCATCTGAGGTTCTCGCTCCCGAGGCCCTGCCCCCGCTCTCACAGTCTCCGGATGGGCGGTGCTTTTCTTTCCGTCCTCTGTCGTAGCGGGTCGTCGGCGGGGAGTAGGAGGACCGATCGCTGTCTGCGGGACAAACTGATCAAGTTCTCATCGGTGAGCATTGAGGCCGGTCATTAGGGGTGAACGTGACCGACAATTTCCCATCGGTGAGTACTGAAGCCGATTCGGGTGAGGGGTGTGGTTGAGGGTACCTGATGTCGGGCAGAGAGTCCCGTTAACTTCCTCGAACTGGCGGCCTCGTCCCGCTTCCTGGATCCAACCTGTCGTGGTCGGTCCGGGTTATGGGACCTTCACGCCGGACCGCCTGAGATGAGCCGCCGCTCAGCCCCTGGTGTTCTGCTCCCAGGAGCGGGATGAGGTGGTGATGCCGAGATTAAACACACGCATTAAGATGTACCTGGGGAACTTTACCTCCATCACCCGGCCCGGTAGCGGATCCAGACTTCACCTGGACCGACGCCTGGGGTCGGTAATTGTTTTACACGCTTCCATCACACCGGAAGCGGCCGTTCGGCCCGTTGTGTGCTTGCAGACAGCGAGGG
Organism: Hemitrygon akajei; assembly: GCF_048418815.1. Lineage (NCBI taxonomy): Eukaryota > Metazoa > Chordata > Chondrichthyes > Myliobatiformes > Dasyatidae > Hemitrygon > Hemitrygon akajei. Next base: position 207,472 of record NW_027332044.1, on the reverse strand, counting down.
TTAAACAGAGTGATCTCACCCTCGGGACACTGCTCCACGTGTATGAGTAGAAGCATCTTTCCCCCGTTCAGACAGAGGTTTATTTGAACACAATACGCGGCGGGGTAAAAGCGGCCATTTCAATTTTAGTTTCACCGTTACAAAATGGCTGCAGTGTTCGTCTTTGTCAAAACGACAGTTGTGTCACATGGTGAGTTTGTTCTTTCCTTTTTCGGTTATTTTCAGTGAGCCACTTCCTCTGTTTCCATGGTAACAGCCTGTCAGAGCTGCAGCGAGTGTTTCACTGGTTCTGTGGTCACGGCCTCTCAGCGCAGAGACAGCGGCCTCAGGGGCAAATGCACAGAGCGATAGTGGGGGGAAAGGATGCTGTGAGCATTGACTGTATGGGCTGTGTTATACCAGGGTCAGAATGAACTGACAACTGACACATTGGTTGGGGTGGGGTGGCATTGACAGTCACGGGTGGCAATCAGTTACTCTCTGTGCATTAAAATGAAGAGGGAGGAAATACTACAGTTGCAGGAAATTTAAAGTAAGGAGGAGAAAAATACTGGAGACTCTCAGCAGATCTCGGACAGTCTCAGTTCTGGAACTGGGTCTTCCACCATTTCACCTTTCAGAGATGTAGTCTGATGTACTGAATCCCCAGCATTTTCTACTTAGTAATTTTACATTTTGTTCCTGCTACACTGCGGGAAACTTGGCAGCCAGCTGTGCTGGGCAAGATCCCTCACAGCAGGAAGATTGTGTGATCAAATGTGCTCGGTTATGCTGCTGGGGTCAGGCTGAAGTGTATCCGCATCCTCTTCACAGACCGTGGAACCAGTCTGAGCCCCGGCCCTGGCAGAGGGTCATTAGGTTCCAGTTCCACCTTAGTCTGTGAATCAGACATGGCAGGAACACCACGGCAAATCGCCGGCACCAAAGCGTCTGTGTATGGGTGATAATATTGGGCTGGTGACTCTGAGGATATGGAACTGGCAGTATGCGGGCTTCAGTCCAGGTTGGTAATTCCACAGCCGGGATCGGAATTTTCTCAGTATGGAGTGAAGCTGAAGTCTCGGGCGGTTGGGCATTAGTCATGGGGAAATCACCCTCTACACTGCTCAGTAGGACATCATATCTGTCAGGTATTTTGGATATTATTTAAGAGTTCACTAGGGAGTTGGGTGAAGTTGGGCAGTGAGGTTGTTTTTCTGAACTTTGGTAAAGTCTGTAACAAAATACCGCGCGTCAGCTGATTGGGGAGGTTCGGTCACGTGGGATTCACGGGGAGCTGGCGAGGAGGATTCACTCCGGGTTCGAGAACAAGAAGCAGAGGGAGATGATTGAAGATGGTTTTAGCGAATGGAGGCCTGTGACGAGTGGGGTGTGTGTGTCAGTGTTGAGACCTCTGTAATTCACAATTCATGCCATTGATTTGTGTATGAATCAACATGGCTACACAGAGTATTATGTACAGTTGTGTTCACCCTACTGTAGTAAATATATTTGCAAGCTGGAGAGGGTGCGGAAGAGATTACTGAAGATGTTGCCTGGGCTAGAGGGCCGAGTCATAGGAAGCGTTTGGCCGAGCTGGATCTTTATTCCAGAGGAGAATGAGGGTGACATTGTAGGAGCTGATGGAATCAAGAGGGAGTTTACATAATGTGGATGGTCGTGGTATTCTCCCCAGGGTTCAAAATCCAAAATTGTTTAATGTCACTCCAGTACACAAGTGTGAAGGAGAACGAAATAATTGTTACTCTGGATCCAAAGCAAGACAGAAAAAAAAAAATGATGGAGACCACAATCATAGACAAAACACGATACATAAAGTATGATCGTTTAAAACTATTGATTGTCTGTCTATAAAGTGAGGTTAAGCACAGGAGTGTCTGGACATAAGAGACTGACATTGATTGTCTGTCCATAAAGTGAGGCTAAGCACAGGAGTGTCTGGACATATGGAGACTGACATTGATTACATGTCGATAAACTAAGGTTAAGCACAGGAGTGTCTGGACATATGAGACTGATATTGATTGTCTGTCCATACAGTGAGATTAAGCACAGGAGTGTCTGGACATATGAGCTGACATTGATTGTCTGTCCATAAAGTGAGGTTAAGCACAGGAGTGTCTGGACATCTGAGACTGACATTGATTGCCTGTCCATAAAGTGAGGTTAAGCACAGGAGTGTCTGGACATATGAGACTGACATTGATTGTCTGTCCATAAAGTGAGGTTAAGCACAGGAGTGTCTGGACATATGAGACTGACATTGATTGTCTGTCCATAAAGTGAGGTTAAGCACAGGAGTGTCTGGACATCTGAGACTGACATTGATTCTTCTTCTGCATGTGACTTGCGCTTTACATGCCTGGCCAATCATGACTCTCCACATCCAATGATCCCTCACAGCGTCGATGATACCTCGCACACTTAGATCTGTTCATTCTTTCACAGTGTCCATATATTTTCCTCTTTGCCTTCCTCTGTCACGTTTCCCAGCCATACGGCCTTGCAATGTAAGACATTCTATTTCTCCCTTTCTAATGACGTGGCCCGGGAATTTAAATTCCCTCTCATGCAATATTCTCATTAAAGATCTTTCTGTCTGGGCATGTTGGAGTACTGTCTCATTTGTTACCCCATCTCTAGATGATATTTTCAGAATTCTTGTGAGAAACCACATTTCTGTTGCTTCTAAGTTTCTTTGGAGTTCTGATGTTACAGTCCATGTTTCGGAAGCATACGGCAAGATTGACCAGATGTAACATTTTAGTAGCCTAAGCCTTGTTGTCACAGAAATGTGTCTGTTGGGAAAAATAGATTTCATTTTTTGGAAGTTGTTTTTGGCAATGGCAATTCTTATTTTTATTTTTACTTTACTTCTAGCATCTTGTGATATAAAGCTACCATGGTAATTACAGCCGGTCTTTTGTTCAATCTCTTTTGTTACCGATGGACAATTGGCACTTGGGAGAATTCTGCTCTTCTGATGTTACGATATATTTGGATTTTTTTTTTACAATTGATGGTCAGAGCAAAATCTGCACTTGTTTGTGCTACTTTGTCTCGGAGTATTTGTAGGCCTTCTGCAGCACTTGCTATTCGGGTGGTATCATCTGCATATCTCATATTGTTGATGATAACACCTCCAATTTTTATCCCATTTAGGTCTTCTATTTCTTTGAAAATCATTTAAGTATAGATATTAAATAATTTCAGTGAGGCAGCGCATCTCTGCCTAACTCCTGTTTGAATTTTAGTCCAAATGCTTATTAAATCATCAATTTTTACCTCCACCATTTGATTCCAAAATACATTTTGAAGAGATTATTGGTCCGTTCTGTCAATGTTTAGTTTAGTGAGAATTTGAAATAATTTTTCATGTTGATTTTGTCGAATGCTTTAGTGAACTTAATAAATCATAAAAAAGAAATCATTTTGATATTCAGTTGCCCTTTCTGAAAGTATTCGTAGTAAGACAATTGCGTTCCTAGCTCCTCTATTCTAAATAGACCCTTATTGCAGTTTAGAAATTTCTGGCCTTAACTTTTTTAAATTGGACGCAGAACTATTTTCAACAAAATCCTTATTATGTAATTAATAAGACTGATTGTTCTATAATTTTCACAGCCAATAGTTCCAGGAATTTTAGACAGAGTTATAAACACTGATTTCAAGAGATGGTCAGGGAATACATCAGACTCATATATGCCATTAAACACTTCAGAAAGAATGTCTATGCCCAGATTCTCTAGGGCTTGTATCACTTCCATTGATATTTCATCAGGTCCAGTGGCTTTACCATGTTTCATGCTTTTCATTGCTTTAGTTATGGCTGCAGGGAGATCAGACCTGGGAAATGAATGTACAAGGGTATACGTGCTATCGTAGGGACAGAAATGTGGGCAGAGGGGGTGGGGTGGCCCTGTTGGTGAGGAATGAGATTCAGTCCTTTGCAAGGGGGGACATAGGGTCAGGAGAAGTAGAGTCTGTGTGGATAGAACTGAGGAACAGTAAGGGCAAAAGGACCCAAATGGGTGTTGTCTACAGGCCACCAAATAGTAGCATGGATATTGGGTGCAAGTTGAATAGGGAGTTAACATTGGCATGTGGCAAAAGTAATGTCGCAGTAGTTATGGGGGATTTCAACATGCAGGTGAACTGGGAGAATCAGGTTGGTGCTGGACCACAGGATAGGGAATTTGTAGATTGCCTACGGGATGCATTCTTGGAACAGCCTGTACGAGAGCCGACCAGGGACAAGACTATTCTGGATTTAGTGTTATGTAATGAACAGGATTTGATAAGCGATCTCGCAGTAAAGGAGCCATTAGGAGGTAGTGATCACAATATGATAAGCTTTTATCTGCAATTTGAGAAGGATCAGGGCAGCTCGGAGGTGTCAGTGTTGCAGATGAACAGGGGAAACTATGGAGCCATGAGGGAGGAGCTGGCCAAAGTTGACTGGAAGGATAGCCTAGCAGAAAAGACAGTGGAACAGCAATGGCATGTATTCTTGGGAATAATGCACAAGGTGCAAAATCAGTTCATCCCCCAGAGAAGGAAGGATTCAAAGTGGGGAAAGGGGCCACAGTGGTTGACAAAGGAAGTCAGAGATTGCATAGCATTAAAAAAAAAGGAAATATGACAGAGCTAAGGTGAGTGGGAGGACAGATGATTGGGAAGTTTTTTAAGGAACAACAGAACTTAACTAAAAAGACAATACGGGGAGAAAAAATGAGGTACGAACGCAAGCTAGCCAGGAATATAAAGGAAGATAGCAAAAGCTTTTTTAGGTATGTGAAGAGAAAGAAGATAGTTAAGAACAATGTTGGGCCCTTGAAGAATGAATTGGGTGAAATTTTTATGGGAAAAAGAGAAATGGCAGAAGAATTTAATGAGTACTTTAGATCTGTTTTCACTAAGGAAGACACAAGCAGTCTCCCAGATGTATGGATGGGCCAAGGACATAGGGCAACAGAGGAAATGAAACAGGTTGACATTCGGAAGGAAACGGTGATGAGTAGACTGATGGGGCTGAAGGCTGACAAATCCCCAGGTCCAGATGGTCTGCACCCTAGGGTACTAAAGGAGGTGGCCCTGGAAATTGCGGATGCATTGGTAATCATTTTCCAATGTTCCTTAGATTCAGGATCAGTTCCTGAGGGTTGGAGAATGGCTAATGTTATCCCACCTTTTAAGAAAGGAGGGAGGGAGAAAACAGAGAACAATCGACCTTCAGCCTGACATCGGTGGTGGGAAAGATGCTAGAGTCCATTATTAAGGATGAAATAGTGGCATATCTAGATAGCAGTGATAGGATTGGGCTGAGCCAGCATGGATTTACCAAGGGTAAATCATGTTTGACTAATCTGTTGGAGTTTTTCGAGGATGTAACGAGGAAGATAGACGGGGGAGATCCAGTGGATGTAGTATACCTCGATTTCCAGAAGGCATTTGACAAGGTCCCACATAGAAGATTGGTGGGTAAAATCAAAGCTCAGGGCATCGGGGGGAAGGCATTGACATGGATAGAAAACTGGTCAGATAGAAAGCAAATGGTAGCGGTGATTGGGTGTTTCTCGGAATGGCAGGTGGTGACTAGTGGGGTGCCACAGGGCTCGGTATTGGGACCACAGCTGTTTACCATTTACGTTAACGATTTGGATGAAGGCATAGAAAATAACATCAGCAAATTTGCTGATGATACTAAGCTGGTTGGCAGTGTGACATGTGATGAGGATGTTAGGAGAATTCAGGGTGACTTGGATAGGCTGGGTGAGTGGGCAGATACTTGGCAGATGGCGTTTAATGTGAATAAGTGTGAGGTTATCCACTTTGGGAGTAAGAACAGGAAGGCAGATTATTATCTGAACGGTGTAGAGTTGGGTAAGGGAGAAATACAAAGAGATCTCGGAGTCCTTGTTCATCAGTCACTGAAGGTGAATGAGCAAGTGCAGCAGGCAGTGCAGAAGGCTAATGGAACATTGGCCTTTATTACAAAGGGAATTGAGTACAAGAGCAAGGAAATCCTCTTGCATTTGTACAGAGCCCTGGTGAGACCACACCTGGAGTATTGTGTACAGTTTTTGTCTCCAGGGTTAAGGAAGGACATCCTAGCTGTAGAGGAAGTGCAGCGTAGATTCACGAGGTTAATTCCTGGGATGTCTGGACTGTCTTACGCAGAGAGGTGAGAGAGACTGGGCTTGTACACGCTGGAGTTAAGGAGATTGAGAGGGGATCTGATTGAAACATATAAGATTATTAAGGGATTGGACAAGATAGAGGCAGGAAATATGTTCCAGATGCTGGGAGAGTCCAGTACCAGATGGCATGGTTTGAGAATAAGGGGTAGGTCATTTAGGACAGAGTTAAGGAAAAACTTCTTCTCCCAGAGAGTTGTGGGGGTCTGGAATGCACTGCCTCGGAAGGTAGTGGAGGCCAATTCTCTGGATGCTTTCAAGAAGGAGCTGGATAGGTATCTTATGGATAGGGGAATCAAGGGATATGGGGACAAGGCAGGAACCGGGTATTGATAGTAATTGATCAGCCATGATCTCAAAATGGCGGTGCAGGCTCGAAGGGCCGAATGGTCTACTTCTGCACCTATTGTCTATTGTCTATTGACTATTGTCTATTTTTCATTGGCAGTCGGTATGCCAGAATTAATGTGTTTAATATCTGGGGGTTCCCCTCTATTATCTTCAGAAAAAGCTGCTCTATATACTGAATCCAGCTCTCACATTCTTTATTGATCATTATGCATCCTGTAGAGGAGGTTTCCTTAATCCCAGTAATTTCCTTTTTTTGTGCATATCTTTGCTGTTGTTAATATAGCCTTCAACGTCATTGCATTTTTGATTCAGCCATTCTTCCTTTGCAATATTGCACAACTGTTGGGTCTGTGACATATATCATATGTCAATAAAGTGACGTTAGGCACAGGAGTGTCTGGACATATGGAGACTGACATTGATTGTCTGTCCATAACGTGACGTTAGGCACAGGAGTGTCTGGACATACGGAGACTGACATTGATTGTCTGTCCATAAAGTGATGTTAGGCACAGGAGTGTCTGGACATATGGAGACTGACATTGATTGTCTGTCCATAAAGTGACGTTAGGCACAGGAGTGTCTGGACATACGGAGATGGACATTGATTGTCTGTCCATAAAGTGACGTTAGGCACAGGAGTATCGGGACATATGGAGACTGACATTGATTGTCTGTCCATAAAGTGACGTTAGACACAGGAGTGTCTGGGCATATGGAGACTGATATTGATTGTCTGCCCATAGAGTGACGTTAGAGAACGGGTCCCCATTCCATCCCTCACAGGGAACGGCTCTGATTAAATACGCTAAATGTGTTTGCACCAGAAGTAGATCGGGGTTTCAGAATTCAATTCGCATGTGGAAATTCCCCCTGTCTGTCACCTGTCTATCTGCCGGTGTGAGTCAAAGAGAAATTCAAGATGTTGAAGAAAGAACATAACATGGAACAGTACGTCACAGGAACAGGCCTTCCCGCCACAATGGTGTGCCAAACCAGCTGAAAAGAAAATCAACACCCCCCGAAATAAACTAATGACTCCCTCCTACACAAGGTCCATATCCTCTCAATCTTCCTCACACCCATGTGCCTATCTAAACGTCTCTTAAAAAGCCTGCAGTGTATTTGCTTCCACCACCATAACAGACAGGGCAATCCAGGCATCCACACCTCTCTGAGTAATACCTCACATTTCTTTTGCATCTTCTCTCTCACACCTTCATTGCATGTCCTCTAGTATTAGATATTTCTAACCAGCGAAAATATGCTCCCTGGCTACTCTGTCTATGTCTTTCATAATCTTATAAACCTCTGTCAGATCTTCCCTCAGTCCCCACCGTTCCATGGAGAACAACCCAAGAATTTTTACTGAAACCTGAATGATGTTTGAATCCATTCTGACGGAAGGTTCGGAAAATGGAATCGCTAACGATTTCCGTCTCCCCACAGCTGTTCCTTACCTTCTGAGCGTTTCTGGTAATTCCAGTATCACTTTATTACATTCACCCTGGAAAACTAAATCTCCTGCGAATCGACCAGTGCAGCAGCGCTCGTTTTGTGAGATTTGATAGAAGAGTAAAGAAACGAGAGCTTTTTCCGGTACATTATCCTGGTACCAATTGTCCTGTTTTCCCCGGAAATGTATTCAGTACAGTTGTTGCAAACAAGGTTCAAAGAATAATCTGAGGAATGATAAGCATTATAGAAACATAGAAAATAGGCCTAGGAGTAGGCCATTCGGCCCTTCGAGCTGCACCGCCATTCAGTATGATCATGGCTGATCATCCAACTCAGAACACTGTACCTGCTTTCTCTCCATACCCCGTGATCCCTTTAGCCACAAGGGCCACATCTAACTCCCTCTTAAATATAGACAATGAACCGGCCTCAACTGTTTCCTGTGACAGAGAATTCCACAGATTCACCACTCTCTGTGTGAAGAAGTTTTTCCTCATCTCGGTCCTAAAAGGCTTCCCCTTTATCCTTAAACCCCTCGTTCTGGACTTCCCCAACATCGGAAACAATCTTCCTGCATCCAGCCTGTCCAATCCCTTTAGAATTTTATACATTTCAATAAGATCCCCCTCCATCTTCTAAGTTCCAGTGAGTATAAGCCTAGTAGATCCAGTCTTTCTTCATATGAAAGTCCTGTCATCCCAGGAATCAATCTGGTGAACCTTGTCTGTACTCCCTCTATGGCAAGAATGTCTTTCCTCAGATTAGGGGACCAAAACTGCAGACAATACTCTAGGTGCGGTCTCACCAAGGCCTTGTACAACTGCAGTAGAACCTCCCTGCTCCTGTACTCAAATCCTTTTGCTACGAATGCCAACATACCATTTGCCTTTTTCACCGCCTGCTGTACCTGCATGCCCACCTTCAATGAGTGGTGTACAATGACACCCAGGTCTCGTTGCACCTCCCCTTTTACTAATCAGTCATCGTTCAGATAATAATCTGTTTTCCTGTTCTTGCAACCAAAGTGGATAACCTCACATTTATCCACATTAAATTGCATCTGCCATGAATTTGCCCACTCACCCAACCTATCCAAGTCACCCTGCATCCTCTTAGCATCCTCCTCACAGCTAACACCGCCGCCCAGCTTCGTGTCATCTGCAAACTTGGAGATGCCTGCATTTAATTCACTCGTCTAAATCATTAATATATCTTGCAAACAACTGGGGTCTCAGCACTGAGCCTTGCGTTACCCCACTAGTCACTGCCTGCCATGCATGTGGAGAATTTGATGGCCCTGGGCCTGTGTTCAGTGGAGTTCAGGGGGATTGTGATTGGGGTTGGTGGAGGGGGGGATAGTTAGAGTGGGGATGATTATTTACACCAACTGAATAACAAGTCTGGACGCAGTGGGAATGGAAAGAATGTCTTTTTTAAACGGAGCGTCTGGTATCTGAGAGTGCCGCCTCAGAATAAAGAAAGTTCACTTTAAAACTGGGACAACAGCAATTACTTTATCCAAATGTTGGTTGGTCTGTGGAGTTTGAAGCCACAGAGGGTGGTGGAGGCTATCGTGGAGCCATAGAACATTACAGCACAGAAATATGCCTTTTGGTCCTTCTTGGTTGTGCCGAACCATTTTTCTGCCTAGTCCCACTGACCTGCACCTGGACCATATTCCTCCATACACCTCACATCCATGTACCTGTCCAAGTTTTTCTTAAATGTCAAAAGAGAGCCCGCATTCACCACTTCATCTGGCAGCTCACTCTGCACTCCGACCACTCTCTGTGTGAAGAAGCACGCCCCCAATGTTCCCTTTAAACTTCCCCCCTTCACCCTTAACACATGTCCTCTGTTTCTTTTTTCTCCCCTGGCCTCAGTGGAAAATCGTTGGGTATATTCGTGTGGATTGCTAAATAGGTTGAGTGTTGTAGCAGGGAAGCAAGAATACGGTGTTGGAAACATAATCATCCATGACTGATTCTGGAGGAGACTAGAGTCACCTCATTCTACTTCTATGCATTATGAGTTGTATCTTCTACCATGACTGAATGATGACTTATTTGTATCCTATCACAGGAAAAGAGATCATCTGCAGTTTCTGGAAATCCAAGCAACACACACACAATGCTGGAGGAACTCAGCGTCTATGGAAGAGAGGAGAGTCGACGTACAGATGCCACTTGGCCTGATGAGTTCCTCCAGCACTTTTGTCTGTTCTTTTGCATCCCATGTCAGGTTTTGTAAAGTGTGATGAGCAGTCACAGATTTCTTCACTCGAATCATTATATATGTGTTCAATATTTAAATTCAATGCTTTATTTTTCTTTGTATTATTAACACGCTTCATTATCTCTCTGGTCAAAGAGATGTGTTGAGAGATTTATTGGAAGGAAAACCCACGACTGGAAGAAATCACAACTGAAGACGAGGGAACAGCAACAAGTGAACAAGTTCGAGAACTGAGTGCACCAACTGGAGAGAACCCGTCTGAATCAGAGTTTCCATTGACTCACTCAGGAGAAAGTTTGGTGAGTCTCATTTACTCAAACGTTAGTCATTTCTGACATTACATTTATGTACCAAGGAAGGTAGAAAATAGCTGGAGTGAGACTGAATAAGCCAAGAAATACCATTTATGCCTCTATCAGTCCCAGTTGCAATCATTCCAGATCTGCTAATGTGCTGTCAGCATCAGCTCTGTGAAGCCACGCACATTCCCTTACACTGTTTGCCCATTTCAAACTCGTCTCTTCTGACGTTTCCTTGCTTTGTCTGTGTTATGTCACAATTATCTCAAAATATGCTCAGAATTTCCCCCCTTTATAAGGTGCCGCATTTCTTTCCTGCTGTAGTGATTGCAGAATTGTGGAATTACCATGGACTACAGCAACATGTCATTGACTCCTCTGTCTATTGCAAGCTGCAATGATATACTTGTCCTCGAGTATATCGTCGTGCGAGCCTCTGCTAAGAGCAAACACCCTTGAAGCCAAATGTCCCAACACATTTATTTCAATCCTAACTAGCAAATTCCAAATAATAATTTATATTTGCATACCCTGACATCATGAAATACTTTTCTATTAATAAATGGTCAGAACCTACGGATCTGTGATTAAGCAGAATTAGGTTTTACAATGAAGTTATGTTCCCATTTGACACTGTACCAAAGGATTGGGTTAAATCTGTACTTGAGATGAACAAATGTTCTTGCAGCCAGGACTGCAGGAGCTGCCGGGGTCGGTTTAAACTCGGTCGTTGTGGGATGGGAACCAGAGTGTTTGTCAGGTGATAGAAGAGTTGATATAAAGGCAGATGCAAAGTTCACAGAGACTGTGGAACGATTGGATGTGGACAGGGCATCATGTAGTAAGCTGGAAATGTGTTTAATTCAGTACTATAAGTATTAAGAATAAGAGCAACTTAGAACAGGAGGGAAACGGGCCCAACTTAGAAAATTAGGACCATCTCAGTTTAAACTGTGGTCAGCATTGTCTCGATGGGCTGAAGGGTCAGTATCCGTGTTCTGTTGCTCTGTGATTTTATCAGAATGATGCTCCAGGTATCACTGGACGGACATACAGACATGGTGTGGGAGTTGATGTTTGGTTCCTAATTTGCAAAGTAATCCTACTCTCTCTCTGACTCACTGTCTGCTTGTTCTGTGTAGATCAGAGCATCACCAGCTGTCCTGCACCGGGATCAGAGTGTAAACAAGACGACGACAATCAACAACCGTCAGTCAGAATCAGAATGGCTACAGGTATGTTCACCTGGATCTTTATAACTAAACTTCTGCCCTGTTGGTGCACAATAGTTCAGATGAAGAAGCTTACACAGGCGCTAACAGGGCAGAGAAAAAGTTTCATCAAGCAGTGTCATTGATCCCACTGGTAAAGTGCCTTTGTGTGATCGATCGGTCCAACAGTTCCAACGCAGGGACCTGACACCAGTAATGGTCGAATGACTCCACTCACCAGGCAAAGCTTCACCTGAGTGAAAGGAGCCGGAGACCCTGAATCAGCAGGTTGAGAGTGAAACACAAACAGGAATGTGACAGCGGTGTTGTTTGTTATGTAAAAGTCCATGTTCAGGGTTTGTTGCACATCAGGGCCTGTTTAGAGGTGAAAGACATCTCCAACTTTCATTTACAAAATTCAGAGGCAGAACACAAGAGTATTTCCGGGATTTCAGAGATTGTGCGATAATACATTTCATGTTATGTCAGGGCAGCTCTCAACTCCCCCCTCGCTGCGCAAAGTAGATGAGGGGAGTTTTCCGAACTCTGCTTTCTGTAGCCGAGCCGAGAACATTGCCAGCCTTGGAAATGGCTGAGGATCAGGAGACACTTCATTTGTGGTCTGCATCGGTCTGTCACTGTCTGGTATGGAGGGGCTGCTGCACAGGACCGAGAGAAGCTGCCGGAAGTTGTAGATCTTCAGGGAGCGGTGTCTCAGAAAGGCAGCGTCCATTATTAAGGACCTCCAGCACTTGAGGCATACACTTTTCTCACTGTTACCATCAGGGAGGAGGTACAGAAGCCTGAAGGCACACACTCAGCGATTCAGGAACAGATTGGTCCCCTCTGCCATCCCATTCCTAAATGGACATTGAATCTTTGGCGACTACCTTACATTTTTTTAAATATACAGTCTTTCTGTTTTTGCACATTTTTAAAAAATCTATTCAATATACATAATTGGTTTACTTGTTTACTTTTTTTTAATCATTACTATTTTTTCCCTGCTAGATTACCTACTGCATTGAACTGCTGCTGCTAAGTTAACAAATTTCACGTCACATGCCGGTGATAATAAAACTGATTCTGATTCTGTTTTACGTGTGCAAGTTTACCCTTCAAGCTCCCGTGTTCCGGGGCAAACTGTCCCAGCCGAACCAGATAACAAACAACCCCATCCGGTAACGTACTTGTGAATCTCCCCGACACTGTTTCCAGCTGAATCACATCCATCCTGTAGATTGTTAGCAACTGCATCCTTAGCAAATGCAAAGCTCTCTCAGCGAGACTTTGTTTAGCTAATGGAACTGCACGCAAGGTTCTCCCTTTGCCAATGACTTGAATAGTTGCTACCTGACAATTATCATCCAGGAGACGGGATGGGACCCAGGGGACCAGGCATCATGGGCTTCAAGGTTATGTTCAATCTGTAACCCAGGGGACTGGACGTTGTCCATCTCAAGGCAGTGGTCAGTCTTTGACCCAGGGGACAAGACAGTGTGTGACAAAGCAACCGGAGAACGTGTGATCTGAAGGATCGGACCACGAGTAATCCAGTGGCTTGTCTGTGAGTGACACAGGTGACTGGACGGTTTGTGATCCAGGGAGAATTATGTCTGTGGCAGATAATCCCAGTGGTAATTCCCGGTATCACCTAATGCCTTTCCATTAATAACCGCTGGTTATTGGTGTGTTCAGTCAATGCGTAGTCGGTGATCAGTATTACTGTGTCTATCCAGTTCTTTTTCTGGGAGTGGATGTGTCCACTCACTGGCTTACCGGGATGGTCACCTGGCAGGAGGTGTGGTTCACATTCACCAGCACAGTCCCACTCCAAATCCGGTCAGCCGGAGTCCCGGCTCCATTGCAGACACCCTTTGTGAATCCTTGTTCGAGCATAAATCACTCTAAACCTGCAATTCATCATTTACTGCAGGTGGGAAATTAAATCCGGTACAGAAAGTACTCAAGAGGCTTCTACCAGGCAGCTCATCGAGGGAAGATGATCGGGACACGGGAAGCAAGGTTCCAAAGCAGGGTCAGATTGAGAGCAATGTCCCAATGGAATGCGGTCCGGCCGCAGAGGAGGAGGAGCAAATTCAGCCCAGAGACAGTGACGTCAGAGACACTGAGCAGGACCCTGGACCCAGCACAAGTGAGGCGACTGCCTGTCAGCCCAGAGACAGTGACGTCAGAGACACTGAGCAGGTCCCTGGAACCGACACAAGTGAGGCGACTGCCTGTCAGCCCAGAGACAGTGACGTCAGAGACACTGAGCAGGACCCTGGAACCGGCACAAGTGAGGCGACTTCCTGTCAGCTCGGAAACTCATTAAACACGGAATTGTCAAGTGCCCAACAGGGAGTGGGTGAGTGAGACATGAGGGTGATGTGTTCGCAGAATGAGGTGGGAAGCGGGTAAATGTGATTCCTTGTTGGAGGGTTGGTCAGAGAGGGATAAAGTGTGGGCGTGGTGCAGTCGGTGTAGTGTGGCACCGGTTCCCGCACTAGAGGAAATGTCCTACCTGTTCTGAGGATTTCCAGGATGTGTATCGGAGGAAATGCAGCTCTCCAGATAAGAGAGAATTTCCAGGATATGAGTTATGGGAAATGTATTCACCAGGATAGAGAGAGTATCTCTGGGAAGCGACAGTCCCAACATTTATTGCCCATTTTAAACTGAAATCGGTGAGTGGGTGGGACGGTGGGAGAGACAGGTTTCTGGTGAATGGGTTCCTTCTGGGAACGTCTCGCACAGCGCATTGATGGGTCGGTTTTTTAAGGCCAGTGTTGGAGATTAGGGCAAAATACGTGTTTCCAGCTGAAAGCAGGTAAACATTGAGGTTCAAGACATGACTGGTTTGTTAGGGCTGGGTGAGAGCGGTGGAGACAAGCGATATTTGAGTTTGTGACTACATTCTCATTTTATATTCGCAGAGCCAAAGTTTACAATCCCCGACCTCCTGGCAGAGGGGGGCGAGTATCGACTGTACCAACTGACAAAGTTCTACGGGGACAGACTCAAACAAGCGATTGAAGAGAAAGTTGAAAGACTCGGTTGGATATTGACAAAGGAGGGACATTTCAGTAGAGAAGAAAATGAGGTGAGTATATTTAGTGTATTGTCACTGAACTGCTGGTATCAGAGGGAATAGTGATCGATATTAATCTCCTGCACGTTCTAGGAGTTCTACATGGCAATGGAGACTTTGATCTCTGACTTGTCTTCAGTAGATCTGTTTCAGCTGTTCAGGTGGGGAGCACTGGGAACTGCAGGTTCAGAGTCACCTTCTCCTCTCACACCTGCTGTATTTATCAGTGTATCGGACCTCAGTCAGACCTTTGTCTTCAGTAGATCCGTTTCGGCTGTTCAGGTGGGGAGCACTGGGAACCGCAGGTTCAGAGTCACCTTCTCCTCTCACACCTGCTGTATTTATCAGCGTACCGGACCTCAGTCAGACCTTTGTCTTCAGTAGATCTGTTTCGGCTGTTCAGGTGGGGAGCACTGGGAACTGCAGGTTCAGAGTCACCTTCTCCTCTCACACCTGCTGTATGTATCAGTGTACCGGACCTCAGTCAGACCTTTGTCTTCAGTAGATCTGTTTCAGCTGTTCAGGTGGGGAGCACTGGGAACTGCAGGTTCAGAGTCACCTTCTCCTCTCACACCTGCTGTATTTATCAGTGTACCGGACCTCAGTAAGACCTTTGACAAGGTTCCGCACGGAAGGTTAGTTAGGAAGGTTCAATCGTTAGGTATTAATATTGAAGTAATAAATGGATTCAACAGTGGCTGGATGGGAGATGCCAGAGAGTAGTGGTGGATAACTGTTTGTCAGGTTGGAGGCCGTTGACTAGTGGTGTGCCTCAGGGATCTGTACTGGGTCCAATGTTGTTTGTCATATACATTAATGATCTGGATGATGGGGTGGTACATTGGATTACTAAGTATACAGATGATACTAAGATAGGTGGCGCTGTGGAAAATGAAGTAGTTTTCAAATCTTACAGAGAGATTTAGGACAGTTAGAAGAGTGGGCTGAAAGTTTGCAGATTGAGTTTAATGCTGATAAGTTTGAGGTGCTTTATTTTTGTAGGACTAATCAAAATAGGACATACATGGTAAATGGTAGGGCGTTGAAGAGTGCAGTATAACACAGTGAACTAGTAATAATGGTGCATAGTTCCCTGAAGGTGGAATCTCATGTGGATAGGGTGGTGAAGAAAGCTTTTGGTATGCTGGCCTTTATAAATCAGAGCATTGAGTACAGGAGTTTCGAAGTAAAGATAAATTGTACAAGGCATTGGTAAGGCCAAATTTGGAGTATTGTGTACAGTTCTCGGCACCGAATTATAGGAAACATGTCAACAAAATATAGAGTGTACAGAGGAGATTTACTAGAATGTTACCTAGGTTTCAGCACCTAAGTACAGAGAAAGGTTGAACAAGTTAAGTCTTTATTCTTTAGAGCGTTGAAGTTTGAGGGGGGGGGGGGACTTGATAGAGGCATTTAAAATTATGAGGGGATAGATAGAGTTGACGTGGATAGGCTTTTTTCCATTGAGAGTAGACGAGATTCAAACAAGAGGACATGAGTTGAGAGTTGGGGGCAAAAGTTTAGGGGTAACACGAGGGGGAACTTCTTTACTCAGAGAGTGGTAACTGTGTGGAATGAGCTTACAGTAGAAGTGGCATTTAAAAAAACTGGATATGTATATGGACAGGAAGGGAATGGAGGGTTATGGGCTGAGTGCAGGTCGGTGGGACTAGGTGAGAGTAAGCGCTCGGCACGGACTGTGTTACTGTGCTGTAATAGTCATATCGTTGTATGGCATAAGTGCAAGGGCTGCATATCTGGACTGTTGTAGAAGCATTCAGTCTAAAATTAATTTTGCATCTTATCAGGACCGTCGGTCAAATTCACCTCAGCTCATTAATCCAGGATGAATATTAATCTGTGAGATTCACCATGTCTGTCCATCTACTCCACAATAAATTAATTGTTTGCTTTTATAGAAAGTCACTGAACTGACAGAGAAGGGAAACCGGACAGAGAGTTCCAGACTCTTCCTCAGTTTGGTGATGGGCAAAGGCTCCCTTGTCCGGAGGGCGATGTGGGAATCCTTTGTGATGTGGAGGACTGAGTTACCGAAGTTGGACAGGATTCTGAGGGAAATACAGGAGCTCGGTATGTTAAAAACACGCACAAAGGCACATTGAACTAAATAGTTGTAATTATTTTAGTTCTGTTTTCATGAACTCTTTTTTTGATTTAAACAGGTCCTGACCCAGAGGAATACATAAACATCGCACAAGGGTTGTCTGAGTTACCCACTGAACTGACAGGTGAGTGATGAAATGCTCAGTTCAAACCACATCTCAAATGTTAGACTGTGACTTGGCAGAATCTGGGAACGAAAATCCACCATCAATCATTCGCCGATCTCTGGTTTCAGGTTACAATTCAGATCATCTCTCGTTGCAGCCTGAACATTGTAAAGTGTATTTTTCCAGCTGTTCCAGCTGTTGATGTATTAATCCAGTCCTTGTGTCTCTGAACCCTCCACTCCGGGTCCTAATGCTCTGGGTATCCCCACACACCCCAGACAGGCTCCTGACACACTGTATGACCCAGTCCAGGTGACCTTTCTCTCTTCAGACCTTTCAGATTCCGAAGCACCTTCTCCTTCGTAATAGCAGCTGCACTCAATTCTGTCCGCTGATGCTCTTTACAATTTGGAATTCTGCTAGTGACATCCACAGAGTATGTCTGACATTTCCTTTTGCACCCGTTACTAAATCTACAACTTCATTTTCCAGCGGTTCGATATCAACCCTCTACTTTTTTACTCTTTATATATCTGGGAAAGAACAAAAGAAACACTTTGTTATCCTCTCTTATGCTATTGACCATACCCTCGCATTTCCTGCACATTCACGTATCTCTTGGAGCATCTATGACATAGTTGCCTCCAACACGACCCAGGCTGTAAATTCCAGGCACACACAACCCTGTGAAAAATCTGCCCACATGTACTCTAAATTTACCCCATTTCACCTTTACCAAATGCCCTCTGGTATGAGCCATCAATCCTAAGTTGAAAGCAAAATACAGGCTCTCGACCCAAAATCTTATCTCTCAATCTTATAAACATCAGGCAGATCTCTATTCTAACTCCAGAACAAACAATCCAAGTTTCTCAAACCTCTACTTGCCTCACATGCCACCGAATCCAAGCAACATCCTGGTGAACCTGTTCTGCACCCTCTCCAATCATCCCCAGTGCTGGACAATTGGAAGTGAACAAAATACTCTAGATGCTCCATAAAACCATAAGACTCAGGAAGATAATTAAGCCATTCAGCTCAGTGAATTTGCTCCGCAATTCCTCTCAACCCCATTATCCTGCCTTCTCTAAATGCTGACGCTCTTCCGAATCAGGAACATCTCTGAGTAAAGAAACCCCCATTTCCCGCATGTTCTGTTCCTGTTTTGATACCATTGGTGTTTGCAGTGGACACCTGTGACTCCCCAGTGTGTAGCTTTGCCAAAATGCACAGTGTCCTGCTCTCCATATTTCCACACCAGGTCGGCAATAACATCGTCTGTTAATGATGCAAACAATGCTTTAAATACAGTGAAATGTTGTAACGGGAGTGCAGTCAGGATTGCAATGGGATATCCGGGGAATGTTCACCTTCATCAGTAATTAGCGTCAGAATATGAGGATTGGACATTTTTCTGAGACAATCATCGCTGTTAGTTCCTGTGTCTGTGAACAGAATTTTACTTTCTGTCCTAATATCCATGGAAGCATTGAATTAATTCATGTAATCTCAAACACTGAATATTGGAATGTAGTTATAAAGTTCTTTGTCAGTTGAGCTAGTTAACATTTTGACCATGTTCTCTGTTCCCATGAAGATGTTCAACAGAAACACAAGGAGACTCTGCGGGCACAAACTGAAACACTGAGAGTGAACACGATCCTGATGAGGGAGAAGGTGAAGATTTTCCAGCTGGATGATCGATACACAAAGCTCACGATCATTTCTACTCTTCGAGATCGGAGACTGGTGGAACACGAGCTGCTGGCAAGAGGCAGAGACCACGAGGATTATAGAGAGAAACATCTCCGTGGAGCGTTAGAAAAAATACAGACTGCTCAGTTATTCCACAGCAGTTTTTCCCGGAGTAAATCCAAATCTGGGAGTTCTGCAGCAGTAGCCGGAGTGCCAGGAATCGGGAAAACAACAATGGTACAAAAGATTGTTTATGACTGGGCCGCGGGGAAAATATTCCAACAGTTCCAGTTTGTCTTCAGTTTCAAATTCCGGGATTTAAACTCTATTAACTGCAGAATAAACCTGAGGGAACTGATTCTGGATCAGTATCCTTACTTCGGGAATTCACTGAGAGAGGTCTGGAAGAACCCAGAGGGACTGCTGTTTATATTCGATGGTTTGGATGAGTTTCAGCACAGAATCGATTTTGCTGACAGTTGGAGAGATACAGAACCCAAGCACCAGTGCCCAGATCCCGAGTGGTGGTGTGAAGTGTCTGACATAGTGTACAGTTTAATCCAGGGCAAGCTGCTCCCAGGGTGTTCAGTGTTGGTGACCACCCGCCCCTCTGTGTTACATTTATTGGAAAAGGCAAAGATCGGTGTCTGGGCTGAAATCCTGGGATTTGTTGGTGAGGAACGGAAGGAATATTTCATCAGGCATTTTGAAGATCAGATGGTGGCAGCAGCTGTTTTCAAACACGTGCAGGAGAACGAGATCCTGTACACCATGAGCTACAACCCCTCCTACTGCTGGATCCTCGCTCTGACACTGGGCCCCTTCTTCACACAAAGAGTCAGGGACCCGCAGAGAGTTCCCAAGACCATCACTCAACTGTACTCCTACTATATTTACAACATCCTGAAAAATCACGGCCGTGAGATTGAGAGACCCCGTGATGTGTTACTCAGGGTGGGTCAGATGGCCTACAGAGGAGTGTCCGAGAAGAAGATTGTGTTTACAGACGGAGATTTGATCAAGTTCAATCTGCAGCCTTCCCAGTTCCTGTCCGGGTTCCTGATGGAGCTTTTGGAGAGAGAGGATTCTGCCCAGAGCGTGGTGTACACATTCCCACACCTCACCATCCAAGAGTTTGTAGCTGCAGTCGCAAAATTCTTGTCTGTACATCCCGAGGATATCCTGAAATTCCTCACTGAAGCCCACAAGATGGAAGATGGGCGATTTGAGGTATTTCTACGTTTTTTTGCTGGTCTCTCCAACCCAATGACAGCTCGGGGCCTGGAGGAGTTTCTGGGTCCATTTCCTAATCAAACAACCTGCCGGGTGATTGACTGGGTGAAGGAGGAGGTTAAATGCCAGAGTGGAAACACGAAGAGTGAAGCTGGTAAAAGGAGCCTCCTGAACACATTGCACTTCCTGTTTGAGTCTCAGAATCGTGGACTGGCTCAGGCTACACTGGGATCCATGGACACACTTTCATTCAGTGGAATGACACTGACCCCTATTGACTGCGCGGTCCTGTCTCATGCCATTGGACTCTGTGATACAATAACATATCTCAACCTGGAGAAATGCAACATTCAGTGTGAAGGAATCCAGCGGCTGGGACCCGGGCTGCACAAGTGCCAGGAGTTGAGGTAACTTGATTTATCTCTCACTCAGAACTGTGAAACTGTTCCATTGTGCTGTTTGAATGAAAAGGGATTTGGGTAAAACTGCAGTAAATCAGATTGAGATGAATTGTGACAAATGCCACCCCCTTCATCCTGTGCAACCACTCTTCCCCATCCCCCTTTTTCCTGTTGGATTTCTCTTAGCCATTACCCTTCCACTTTTCAGATTTCTCCTCCACACCCACGTTCCTGCTGTGGGATCTCCCTCCTGTCGGATCACTTTCCCCATCCCCCTTCCTGTGGGATCTCTCATCCCCATCCCCCTTCTTCCCGAGGGATCTCTCTTCCCCAAACCCCCAACTCTTGTGGGATCTCTTCTCCCCATCCCAGTTCTTCCTGCGGGATCTCATTTCCTCATCCCCTTCCTCCTGTGGGATGTTTCTTCCCCATCCCCCTTCCTCCTGCAGGATCTCTCTTTCCTATCCCCCTTCCACCTGTGGGAACTCTCTTCCCAATCCCCCCATAACTGTGGTATCTCTCTTCCCCATCCCTCTTCCTCCTGTGGGACCTCTCTTCCCCATCCTCTTCATCCTGTAGGATCTCTCTTCCCCATCCGCCTTCCTACTGTGGGATCTCTCTTCCCCATTCACCTTCCTCCTGAGGGATCTCTTTTCGCGATCTCCTACCTCCTGTAGGATATCTCTTCCCCATCCCCCTTCCTCATGTGGGATCTCCCTTCCCCATCCCCGTCCTCCTGTGGGATCTCTCTTCCCCATCCCAGTCCTCCTGTGGGATCTTGCCTTCCCAACCCCTTTCCTCCTGTGGGATCTCCTTTCCCCATCCCCTTCCTCATGTAGGATCTCCCTTCCCCATCCCCCTTCCTCATCCCCCTTCCTCCTGTGGGAACGCCTTCCCATCCCCTTTCCTCCTGTGGGATCACCTTTCCCCATCCACTTCCTCATGTAGGATCTCCCTTCCCCATCCCCATTCCTGCATTGGGATCTCTTTTCCCCATCCCCCATGTAGATTTATTTTCCCGATCTCCTTCCTCACTTTCTATCTCTCTTCCTAATTCAGCTTCCTACTGCGGGATCTCTCTTCTATATCCCTTGGATCTCTCTTCCCCATCCCTCTTCCTCCTGTGGGATCTCTCTTCGCCATCCGCTTCCCCGTGTATATTTATTTTCCAGATCTCCTTCCTCCCGTTCGATCTCTCTTCCTGATTCAGCTTCCTACTGCAGGATCTCTCTTCTATATCCACTTCCTCCTCTGGGATCTCTCTTCACCAGCCCTCTTCCTCCTGTGGGATATCTCTTTCCCATCCTCTTCCTCCTGTAAGATCTGTCTTCCCCATCCGCCTTCCACGTGTGGGATCTCTTTTCCCCATCACCCTTCCTCCTGTGGGATCTCTCTTCCCATTTCTCCTTCCTCCTGTGGGATCACTCTTCCCTATCTATTTCGTCCTGTGGGATCTCTTCCCCATCCCCATCCTCCTGTGGGATCTCTCATCCCCATCCCCCTTCCTCCTGTGGGATCTCTTTTTTCCTATCTATTTCCTCCTGAGGGAACTCTCTTCCACATCCCCCTTCCTCCTGTGCGATCTCTCTCCCCAGCCCCCTTCCTCCTGTAGGATCTCTCTTCCCCAGCCCCCTGCCTCCTGTAGGATCGCTCTTCCCCAGCCCCCTTCCTCCTGTGGGATCTCTCTTCCCCAGCCCCCTTCCTCCTGTGGGATCTCTTTTTCCCCATAAGCCTTCCTCCTGTGGGAACTTTCTTCCACATCCCCCTTCCTCCTGTGGGATCTCTTTTTTCCTATCTATTTCCTCCTGAGAGAACTCTCTTCCACATCCCACTTCCTCCTGTGGGATCTCTCTCCCCAGCCCCCTTCCTCCTGTAGGATCTCTCTTCCCCAGCCCCCTTCCTCCTGTAGGATCTCTCTTCCCCAGCCCCCTTCCTCCTGTGGGATCTCTCTTCCCCAGCCCCCTTCCTCCTGTGGGATCTCTTTTTCCCCATAAGCCTTCCTCCTGTGGGAACTTTCTTCCACATCCCCCTTCCTCCAGGGGGATCTCTCTTCCCCATCCCCCTTCCTCCTGTGGGATATCTTTTCCACATCCCACTTCCTCCTGTGGGATCTCCTTTCCCAATCAGCCTTCCTCCTGTTGAATCTCTCTTCCCCAGCCCCCTTCCTCCTATGGGATGTCTCTTCCCCATCCCCCTTCCTCCTTTGGGATCTCTTTTCCCCATCCACTTTCTCCTGTGGGATCTCTCTTCCCCATCCGCGTTCCTCCTGCCGGAAATTTCTTCCCTATCACACTTTCGCCTGAGGGATCTCTCTGCCGCATCCCACTTCCTCCTGTGGTTTCTCTCTTTCCCATCCCCCTTGCTCCTATGTGATCTCTCTTCCGATCTTGCTCCTGTGGGATCTCTCATCGCCTTCCCATTCTCCTGTGGGATCTCTATTCACCTTCCCCTTCTCCTGTGGGATCTCTCTTCCCCATCCCTCTTCCTCCTGTGGTTTCTCTCTTTCCCATCCCCCTTGCTCCTATGTGATCTCTCTTCCCCATCCCCCTTCCTCCTGTGGGATATCTTTTCCATATCCCCCTTCCTCCTGTGGGATCTCTCTCCCCAGCCCCCTTCCTCCTGTAGGATCTCTCTTCCCCAGCCCCCTTCCTCCTGTAGGATCTCTCTTCCCCAGCCCCCTTCCTCCTGTAGGATCTCTCTTCCCCAGCCCCCTTCCTCCTGTGGGATCTCCTTTCCCCATCAGCCTTCCACCTGTTGAATCTCTCTTCCCCAGCCCCCTTCCTCCTATGGCATCTCTCTTCCCCATCCCCCTTCCTCCTTTGGGATCTCTTTTCCCCATCCACTTTCTCCTGTGGGATCGCTCTTCCCCAGCCCCCTTCCTCCTGTGGGATCTCCTTTCCCCATCCCCCTCCCTCCTGTGGTATCTCTCTTCCCCATTCTCCTTCCTACTGTGTGATCTCTCTTCCCAATCGCCTTCCTCCTGTGTGATCTCCCTTCCCCATCCCCTTCCTCCTGTGGGACCTCTTCCCCATCCCCCTTCCTCCTGTGGGACCTCTCCTACCGTTACCCCCAAATCCTGTGGGATCTCTTCTCCCCCTCCCACTTCTTCCTGCGGGATCTCATTTCCACATCCTCTCCCTCCTGTGGGATGTTTCTCACCCATTAACCTTCCTGCTTTGGGATCTCTTTACCCATCCCCCATGTATATTTATTTTCCCGATCTCCTTCCTCCCTTTCGATCTCTCTTCCTGATTCAGCTTCCTACTGCGGGATCTCTCTTCAATGTCCACTTCCGCCTCCGGGATCTCTCTTCCCCATCCCTCTTCCTCCTGTGGGATATCTCTTTCCCATCCCCTTCCTCCTGTGGGATCTCTCTTCCCCTTTCTCCTTACTCCCGTAGGCTCTCTCTTCCCCATCCCCCTACGACTGTGGTATCTCTTTTCCCCATCCCAATTCCACCTGTGGGATCTCTTTTTCCCATCCCTCTTCCTCCTGTGGGATCTCTTTTTCCCATCCCCTTCGTCCTCTGGGATCTCTCTTCCCATTCCATTCCGCCTGTGGGATCTCTCTTCTCTATATCCACTTCCTCCACTGGGATCACTCTTCCCCATCCCCCTCCTCCTCTGGGAAGTCGATTCCCCATTCTCCTTCCTACTGTGTGATCTCTCTTCCCCATCCCCCTTTTTCCTGTGCGATCTCCCTTCCCATCCCCCTTCCTCCTGTGGGATCTCTCTCCCCAGCCCCCTTCCTCCTGTGGAATCTCTCTTCCCCAGCCCCCTTCCTCCTGTAGGATTTCACGTCCCAAGCCCCCTTCCTCCTGTGGGATCTCTTTTTGCCCATCAGCCTTCCTCCTGTGGGATATCTCTTCCCCAGCCCCCTTCCTCCTGTAGGATTTCTCGACCCAAGCCCCCTTCCTCCTGTGGGATCTCTTTTTGCCCATCAGCCTTCCTCCTGTGGGATATCTCTTCCCCAGCCCCCTTCCTCCTGTAGGATCTCTCGTCCCAAGCCCCCTTACTCCTGTAGGATCTCTTTTTCCCCATCAGCCTTCCTCCTGTGGGAACTTTCTTCCACATCCCCCTTCCACCTGTGGGATCTCTCTTCCCCATCCCCCTTCCTCCTGTGGGATCTCTCTTTCCCATCCCCCTACCTGCAGTAGGATCTCTCTTCCCCATCTCCCTTCCTCCTGAGGGAACTCTCTTCCACATCCCCCTTCCTCCTGTGGGATCTCTCTTTCCCATCCCCCTACCTGCAGTAGGATCTCTCTTCCCCATCTCCCTTCCTACTGAGGGAACTCTCTTCCACATCCCCCTTCCTCCTGTGGGATCTCTCTTCCCCATCCCCCTTCCTCCTGTGGGATCTCTCTTTCCCCAGCCCCCTTCCTCCTGTGGGATCTCTCTTTCCCAAGCCCCTACCTGCAGTGGGATCTCTCTACCCCATCTCCCTTCCTCCTGAGGGAACTCTATTCCACATCCCCCTTCCTCCTGTGGGATCTCTCTTCCACATCCCCCTTCCTCCTGTAGGATCTCTCTTCCCCAGCCCCCTTCCTCCTGTGGGATCTCTTTTTCCCCATCAGCCTTCCTCCTGTGGGAACTTTCTTCCACATCCTCCTTCCTCCTGTGGAATCACTCTTCTCCATCCCCCTTCCTCCTGTGGGATCTCTCTCCCCAGCCCCCTTCCTCCTTTGGAATCTCTCTTCCCCATCCCCCTTCCTCCTGTGGGATCTTTCTCCCCAGCCCCCTTCCTCCTTTGGAATCTCTCTTCCCCATCCCCCTTACTCCTGTGGGATCTCTTTCCCCATCCCCCTCCCGCCTGTGGGATCTCTTTTTTCCCATCTATTTCCTCCTGTGGGAACTTTCTTCCACATCCCCCTTCCTCCTGTGGGATCTCTCTTCCCCAGCCCCCTTCCTCCTGTAGGATCTCTCTTCCCCAGCCCCCTTCCCCCTGTGGGATCTCTTTTTCCCCATCAGCCTTCCTCTTGTGGGAACTTTCTTCCACATCCCCCTTCCTCCTGTGGAATCTCTCTTCCCCAGCCCCCTTCCTCCTGTGGGATCTCTCTCCCAAGCCCTTTTCCTCCTGTGAAATCTCGCTTTCCTATCCCCCTTCCTCCTGTGGGATCTCTCTTCCCCATCCCTCTTCCTCCTGTGGTTTCTCTCTTTCCCATCCCCCTTGCTCCTATGTGATCTCTCTTCCCATCTTGCTCCTGTGGGATCTCTCATCACCTTCCCCTTCTCCTGTGGGATCTCTCTTCCCCATCCCCTTCATCCTGTGAGATCTCTATTTCCCATCCCCCTTCCTCCTGTGGGATCTCCTTTCCCCATCCCCCTTCCTCCTGTGGGATCTCTCTTCCCCATCCCCCTTCCTCCTGTGGGATATCTTTTCCACATCCCCCTTTCTCCTGTGGGATCTCTCTCCCCAGCCCCCTTCCTCCTGTAGGATCTCTCTTCCCCAGCCCCCTTCCTCCTGTAGGATCTCTCTTCCCCAGCCCCCTTCCTCCTGTAGGATCTCTCTTCCCCAGCCCCCTTCCTCCTGTAGGATCTCTCTTCCCCAGCCCCCTTCCTCCTGTGGGATCTCCTTTCCCCATCAGCCTTCCTCCTGTTGAATCTCTCTTCCCCAGCCCCCTTCCTCCTATGGGATCTCTCTTCCCCATCCCCCTTCCTCCTTTGGGATCTCTTTTCCCCATCCACTTTCTCCTGTGGGATCTCTCTTCCCCATCCCCCTACCTCCTGTTTGATCTCTCTTCCTGATTCTGCTTCCTACTGAGGGATCTCTCTTCCCCATCCGCGTTCCTCCTGCGGGAAATTTCTTCCCTATCACACTTTCGCCTGAGGGATCTCTCTGCCGCATCCCTCTTCCTCCTGTGGTTTCTCTCTTTCCCATCCCCCTTGCTCCTATGTGATCTCTCTTCCCATCTTGCTCCTGTGGGATCTCTCATCGCCTTCCCATTCTCCTGTGGGATCTCTATTCACCTTCCCCTTCTCCTGTGGGATCTCTCTTCCTCATCCCTCTTCCTCCTGTGGTTTCTCTCTTTCCCATCCCCCTTCCTCCTGTGGGATCTCTCTTCCCCATTCTCCTTCCTACTCTGTGATCGCTCTTCCCTATCGCCTTCCTCCTATTGGACCTATTCCCCATCCCCCTCCCTCCTGTGGTATCTCTCTTCCCCATTCTCCTTCCTACTGTGTGATCTCTCTTCCCAATCGCCTTCCTCCTGTGGGATCTCCCTTCCCCATCCCCTTCCTCCTGTGGGACCTCTTCCCCATCGCCCTTCCTCCTGTGGGACCTCTTCCCCATTCCCCTTACTCCTGTTTGATCTCTCTTTCCTATCCCCCTTCCTCCTGTGGGATCTCTCCTACCATTACCCCCAAATCCTGTGGGATCTCTTCTCCCCATCCCACTTCTTCCTGCGGGATCTCATTTCCTCATCCTCTCCCTCCTGTGGGATGTTTCACACCCATTAACCTTCCTGCTTTGGGATCTCTTTACCCATCCCCCATGTATATTTATTTTCCCGATCTCCTTCCTCCCTTTCGATCTCTCTTCCTGATTCAGCTTCCTACCTCGGGATCTCTCTTCAATGTCCACTTCCGCCTCCGGGATCTCTCTTCCCCATCCCTCTTCCTCCTGTGGGATATCTCTTTCCCATCCCCTTCCTCCTGTGGGATCTCTCTTCCCCTTTCTCCTTACTCCCGTGGGATCCCTCTTCCCCATCCCCCTACAACTGTGGTATCTCTTTTCCCCATCCCAATTCCACCTGTGGGATCTCTTTTTCCCATCCCTCTTCCTCCTGTGGGATCTCTTTTTCCCATCCCCTTCGTCCTCTGGGATCTCACTTCCCATCCCATTCCGCCTGTAGGATCTCTCTTCTCTATAACCACTTCCTCCACTGGGATCACTCTTCCCCATCCCCCTCCTCCTCTGGGAAGTCGATTCCCCATTCTCCTTCCTACTGTGTGATCTCTCTTCCCCATCCCCCTTTTTCCTGTGGGATCTCCCTTCCCCATCCCCCTTCCTCCTGTGGGATCTTTCTCCCCAGCCACCTTCCTCCTGTGGAATCTCTCTTCCCCAGCCCCCTTCCTCCTGTAGGATTTCTCGTCCCAAGCCCCCTTCCTCCTGTGGGATCTCTTTTTGCCCATCAGCCTTCCTCCTGTGGGATATCTCTTCCCCAGCCCCCTTCCTCCTGTAGGATCTCTCGTCCCAAGCCCCCTTCCTCCTGTGGGATCTCTTTTTCCCCATCAGCCTTCCTCCTGTGGGAACTTTCTTCCACATCCCCCTTCCTCCTGTGGGATCTCTTTTTTCCTATCTATTTCCTCCTGAGAGAACTCTCTTCCACATCCCACTTCCTCCTGTGGGATCTCTCTCCCCAGCCCCCTTCCTCCTGTAGGATCTCTCTTCCCCAGCCCCCTTCCTCCTGTAGGATCTCTCTTCCCCAGCCCCCTTCCTCCTGTGGGATCTCTCTTCCCCAGCCCCCTTCCTCCTGTGGGATCTCTTTTTCCCCATAAGCCTTCCTCCTGTGGGAACTTTCTTCCACATCCCCCTTCCTCCAGTGGGATCTCTCTTCCCCATCCCCCTTCCTCCTGTGGGATATCTTTTCCACATCCCACTTCCTCCTGTGGGATCTCCTTTCCCAATCAGCCTTCCTCCTGTTGAATCTCTCTTCCCCAGCCCCCTTCCTCCTATGGGATGTCTCTTCCCCATCCCCCTTCCTCCTTTGGGATCTCTTTTCCCCATCCACTTTCTCCTGTGGGATCTCTCTTCCCCATCCGCGTTCCTCCTGCCGGAAATTTCTTCCCTATCACACTTTCGCCTGAGGGATCTCTCTGCCGCATCCCACTTCCTCCTGTGGTTTCTCTCTTTCCCATCCCCCTTGCTCCTATGTGATCTCTCTTCCGATCTTGCTCCTGTGGGATCTCTCATCGCCTTCCCATTCTCCTGTGGGATCTCTATTCACCTTCCCCTTCTCCTGTGGGATCTCTCTTCCCCATCCCTCTTCCTCCTGTGGTTTCTCTCTTTCCCATCCCCCTTGCTCCTATGTGATCTCTCTTCCCCATCCCCCTTCCTCCTGTGGGATATCTTTTCCATATCCCCCTTCCTCCTGTGGGATCTCTCTCCCCAGCCCCCTTCCTCCTGTAGGATCTCTCTTCCCCAGCCCCCTTCCTCCTGTAGGATCTCTCTTCCCCAGCCCCCTTCCTCCTGTAGGATCTCTCTTCCCCAGCCCCCTTCCTCCTGTGGGATCTCCTTTCCCCATCAGCCTTCCACCTGTTGAATCTCTCTTCCCCAGCCCCCTTCCTCCTATGGGATCTCTCTTCCCCATCCCCCTTCCTCCTTTGGGATCTCTTTTCCCCATCCACTTTCTCCTGTGGGATCGCTCTTCCCCAGCCCCCTTCCTCCTGTGGGATCTCCTTTCCCCATCCCCCTCCCTCCTGTGGTATCTCTCTTCCCCATTCTCCTTCCTACTGTGTGATCTCTCTTCCCAATCGCCTTCCTCCTGTGTGATCTCCCTTCCCCATCCCCTTCCTCCTGTGGGACCTCTTCCCCATCCCCCTTCCTCCTGTGGGACCTCTCCTACCGTTACCCCCAAATCCTGTGGGATCTCTTCTCCCCCTCCCACTTCTTCCTGCGGGATCTCATTTCCACATCCTCTCCCTCCTGTGGGATGTTTCTCACCCATTAACCTTCCTGCTTTGGGATCTCTTTACCCATCCCCCATGTATATTTATTTTCCCGATCTCCTTCCTCCCTTTCGATCTCTCTTCCTGATTCAGCTTCCTACTGCGGGATCTCTCTTCAATGTCCACTTCCGCCTCCGGGATCTCTCTTCCCCATCCCTCTTCCTCCTGTGGGATATCTCTTTCCCATCCCCTTCCTCCTGTGGGATCTCTCTTCCCCTTTCTCCTTACTCCCGTAGGCTCTCTCTTCCCCATCCCCCTACGACTGTGGTATCTCTTTTCCCCATCCCAATTCCACCTGTGGGATCTCTTTTTCCCATCCCTCTTCCTCCTGTGGGATCTCTTTTTCCCATCCCCTTCGTCCTCTGGGATCTCTCTTCCCATTCCATTCCGCCTGTGGGATCTCTCTTCTCTATATCCACTTCCTCCACTGGGATCACTCTTCCCCATCCCCCTCCTCCTCTGGGAAGTCGATTCCCCATTCTCCTTCCTACTATGTGATCTCTCTTCCCCATCCCCCTTTTTCCTGTGCGATCTCCCTTCCCATCCCCCTTCCTCCTGTGGGATCTCTCTCCCCAGCCCCCTTCCTCCTGTGGAATCTCTCTTCCCCAGCCCCCTTCCTCCTGTAGGATTTCACGTCCCAAGCCCCCTTCCTCCTGTGGGATCTCTTTTTACCCATCAGCCTTCCTCCTGTGGGATATCTCTTCCCCAGCCCCCTTCCTCCTGTAGGATTTCTCGACCCAAGCCCCCTTCCTCCTGTGGGATCTCTTTTTGCCCATCAGCCTTCCTCCTGTGGGATATCTCTTCCCCAGCCCCCTTCCTCCTGTAGGATCTCTCGTCCCAAGCCCCCTTACTCCTGTAGGATCTCTTTTTCCCCATCAGCCTTCCTCCTGTGGGAACTTTCTTCCACATCCCCCTTCCACCTGTGGGATCTCTCTTCCCCATCCCCCTTCCTCCTGTGGGATCTCTCTTTCCCATCCCCCTACCTGCAGTAGGATCTCTCTTCCCCATCTCCCTTCCTCCTGAGGGAACTCTCTTCCACATCCCCCTTCCTCCTGTGGGATCTCTCTTTCCCATCCCCCTACCTGCAGTAGGATCTCTCTTCCCCATCTCCCTTCCTACTGAGGGAACTCTCTTCCACATCCCCCTTCCTCCTGTGGGATCTCTCTTCCCCATCCCCCTTCCTCCTGTGGGATCTCTCTTTCCCCAGCCCCCTTCCTCCTGTGGGATCTCTCTTTCCCAAGCCCCTACCTGCAGTGGGATCTCTCTACCCCATCTCCCTTCCTCCTGAGGGAACTCTATTCCACATCCCCCTTCCTCCTGTGGGATCTCTCTTCCACATCCCCCTTCCTCCTGTGGGATCTCTCTTCCCCAGCCCCCTTCCTCCTGTGGGATCTCTTTTTCCCCATCAGCCTTCCTCCTGTGGGAACTTTCTTCCACATCCTCCTTCCTCCTGTGGAATCACTCTTCTCCATCCCCCTTCCTCCTGTGGGATCTCTCTCCCCAGCCCCCTTCCTCCTTTGGAATCTCTCTTCCCCATCCCCCTTCCTCCTGTGGGATCTTTCTCCCCAGCCCCCTTCCTCCTTTGGAATCTCTCTTCCCCATCCCCCTTACTCCTGTGGGATCTCTTTCCCCATCCCCCTCCCGCATGTGGGATCTCTTTTTTCCCATCTATTTCCTCCTGTGGGAACTTTCTTCCACATCCCCCTTCCTCCTGTGGGATCTCTCTTCCCCAGCCCCCTTCCTCCTGTAGGATCTCTCTTCCCCAGCCCCCTTCCCCCTGTGGGATCTCTTTTTCCCCATCAGCCTTCCTCTTGTGGGAACTTTCTTCCACATCCCCCTTCCTCCTGTGGAATCTCTCTTCCCCAGCCCCCTTCCTCCTGTGGGATCTCTCTCCCAAGCCCCCTTCCTCTTGTGAAATCTCGCTTTCCTATCCCCCTTCCTCCTGTGGGATCTCTCTTCCCCATCCCTCTTCCTCCTGTGGTTTCTCTCTTTCCCATCCCCCTTGCTCCTATGTGATCTCTCTTCCCATCTTGCTCCTGTGGGATCTCTCATCACCTTCCCCTTCTCCTGTGGGATCTCTCTTCCCCATCCCCTTCATCCTGTGAGATCTCTATTTCCCATCCCCCTTCCTCCTGTGGGATCTCCTTTCCCCATCCCCCTTCCTCCTGTGGGATCTCTCTTCCCCATCCCCCTTCCTCCTGTGGGATATCTTTTCCACATCCCCCTTTCTCCTGTGGGATCTCTCTCCCCAGCCCCCTTCCTCCTGTAGGATCTCTCTTCCCCAGCCCCCTTCCTCCTGTAGGATCTCTCTTCCCCAGCCCCCTTCCTCCTGTAGGATCTCTCTTCCCCAGCCCCCTTCCTCCTGTAGGATCTCTCTTCCCCAGCCCCCTTCCTCCTGTGGGATCTCCTTTCCCCATCAGCCTTCCTCCTGTTGAATCTCTCTTCCCCAGCCCCCTTCCTCCTATGGGATCTCTCTTCCCCATCCCCCTTCCTCCTTTGGGATCTCTTTTCCCCATCCACTTTCTCCTGTGGGATCTCTCTTCCCCATCCCCCTACCTCCTGTTTGATCTCTCTTCCTGATTCTGCTTCCTACTGTGGGATCTCTCTTCCCCATCCGCGTTCCTCCTGCGGGAAATTTCTTCCCTATCACACTTTCGCCTGAGGGATCTCTCTGCCGCATCCCTCTTCCTCCTGTGGTTTCTCTCTTTCCCATCCCCCTTGCTCCTATGTGATCTCTCTTCCCATCTTGCTCCTGTGGGATCTCTCATCGCCTTCCCATTCTCCTGTGGGATCTCTATTCACCTTCCCCTTCTCCTGTGGGATCTCTCTTCCTCATCCCTCTTCCTCCTGTGGTTTCTCTCTTTCCCATCCCCCTTCCTCCTGTGGGATCTCTCTTCCCCATTCTCCTTCCTACTCTGTGATCGCTCTTCCCTATCGCCTTCCTCCTATTGGACCTATTCCCCATCCCCCTCCCTCCTGTGGTATCTCTCTTCCCCATTCTCCTTCCTACTGTGTGATCTCTCTTCCCAATCGCCTTCCTCCTGTGGGATCTCCCTTCCCCATCCCCTTCCTCCTGTGGGACCTCTTCCCCATCGCCCTTCCTCCTGTGGGACCTCTTCCCCATTCCCCTTACTCCTGTTTGATCTCTCTTTCCTATCCCCCTTCCTCCTGTGGGATCTCTCCTACCATTACCCCCAAATCCTGTGGGATCTCTTCTCCCCATCCCACTTCTTCCTGCGGGATCTCATTTCCTCATCCTCTCCCTCCTGTGGGATGTTTCACACCCATTAACCTTCCTGCTTTGGGATCTCTTTACCCATCCCCCATGTATATTTATTTTCCCGATCTCCTTCCTCCCTTTCGATCTCTCTTCCTGATTCAGCTTCCTACCTCGGGATCTCTCTTCAATGTCCACTTCCGCCTCCGGGATCTCTCTTCCCCATCCCTCTTCCTCCTGTGGGATATCTCTTTCCCATCCCCTTCCTCCTGTGGGATCTCTCTTCCCCTTTCTCCTTACTCCCGTGGGATCCCTCTTCCCCATCCCCCTACAACTGTGGTATCTCTTTTCCCCATCCCAATTCCACCTGTGGGATCTCTTTTTCCCATCCCTCTTCCTCCACTGGGATCACTCTTCCCCATCCCCCTCCTCCTCTGGGAAGTCGATTCCCCATTCTCCTTCCTACTGTGTGATCTCTCTTCCCCATCCCCCTTTTTCCTGTGGGATCTCCCTTCCCCATCCCCCTTCCTCCTGTGGGATCTTTCTCCCCAGCCACCTTCCTCCTGTGGAATCTCTCTTCCCCAGCCCCCTTCCTCCTGTAGGATTTCTCGTCCCAAGCCCCCTTCCTCCTGTGGGATCTCTTTTTGCCCATCAGCCTTCCTCCTGTGGGATATCTCTTCCCCAGCCCCCTTCCTCCTGTAGGATCTCTCGTCCCAAGCCCCCTTCCTCCTGTGGGATCTCTTTTTCCCCATCAGCCTTCCTCCTGTGGGAACTTTCTTCCACATCCCCCTTCCTCCTGTGGGATCTCTCTTCCCCATCCCACTTTCTCCTGTGGGATCTCTCTTTCCCATCCCCCTTCCTCCTGTGGGATCTCTCTCCCCAGCCCCCTTCCTCCTTTGGAATCTCTCTTCCCCATCCCCCTTCCTCCTGTGGGATCTCTCTCCCCAGCCCCCTTCCTCCTGTAGGATCTCTCTTCCCCAGACCACTTCCTCCTGTGGAATCTCTCTTCCCCAGCCCCCTTCCTCCTGTGGGATCTCTCTTCCCCATCCCCCTACCTCCTGTTTGATCTCTCTTCCTGATTCTGCTTCCTACTGTGGGATCTCTCTTCCCCATCCACTTCCTCCTGCCGGAAATTTCTTCCCTATCACCCTTCCTCCTGAGGGATCTCTCTGCCGCATCCCCTTCCCCCTGTGGGATCTCTCTTCAACCATCCCCCTTCCTCCTTTGGGATCTCTTTTCCCCATCCCCCTCCCGCCTGTGGGATCTCTTTTTTCCCATCTATTTCCTCCTGTGGGAACTTTCTTCCACATCCCCCTTCCTCCTGTGGGATCTCTCTTCCCCAGCCCCCTTCCTCCTGTGGGATGTCTATTCCCCATCCCTCTTCCTCCTGTGGGATATCTCTTACGCATCCTCTTCCTCCTGTGGGATCTCTCTTCCCCATCCCCCTTCCTCCTGTGGGATCTCTCTTTCCCATCCCCCTACCTGCAGTAGGATCTCTCTTCCCCATCTACCTTCCTCCTGAGGGAACTCTCTTCCACATCCCCCTTCCTCCTGTGGGATCTCTCTTCCCCATCTCCCTTCCTCCTGTGGGAACTCTCTGCCACATCCCCATTCCTCCTGTGGGATCACTCTTCCACATCCCCCTTCCTCCTGTAGGATCTCTCTTCCCCAGCCCCCTTCCTCCTGTGGGATCTCTTTTTCCCCATCAGCCTTCCTCTTGTGGGAACTTTCTTCCACATCCCCCTTCCTCCTGTGGAATCTCTCTTCCCCATCCCCCTTCCTCCTGTGGGATCTCTCTTCCCCATCCCCCTTCCTCCTGTGGGATCTCTCTCCCCAGCCCCCTTCCTCCTGTGGAATCTCTCTTCCCCATCCCCCTTCCTCCTGTGGGATCTCTCTCCCCAGCCCCCTTCCTCCTGTAGGATCTCTCTTCCCCAGACCCCTTCCTCCTGTGGAATCTCTCTTCCCCAGCCCCCTTCGTCCTGTGGGATCTCTCTTCCCCATCCCCCTACCTCCTGTTTGATCTCTCTTCCTGATTCTGCTTCCTACTTTGGGATCTCTCTTCCCCATCCACTTCCTCCTGCCGGAAATTTCTTCCCTATCACCCTTTCTCCTGAGGGATCTCACTGCCGCATCCCTCTTCCTCCTGTGGGATCTCTCTTCCCCATCCCCCTACCTCCTGTTTGATCTCTCTTCCCAATCGCCTTCCTCCTGTGGGATCTCCCTTCCCCATCCCCTTCCTCCTGTGGGACCTCTTCCCCATCGCCCTTCCTCCTGTGGGACCTCTTCCCCATTCCCCTTACTCCTGTTTGATCTCTCTTTCCTATCCCCCTTCCTCCTGTGGGATCTCTCCTACCATTACCCCCAAATCCTGTGGGATCTCTTCTCCCCATCCCACTTCTTCCTGCGGGATCTCATTTCCTCATCCTCTCCCTCCTGTGGGATGTTTCTCACCCATTAACCTTCCTGCTTTGGGATCTCTTTACCCATCCCCCATGTATATTTATTTTCCCGATCTCCTTCCTCCCTTTCGATCTCTCTTCCTGATTCAGCTTCCTACCTCGGGATCTCTCTTCAATGTCCACTTCCGCCTCCGGGATCTGTCTTCCCCATCCCTCTTCCTCCTGTGGGATATCTCTTTCCCATCCCCTTCCTCCTGTGGGATCTCTCTTCCCCTTTCTCCTTACTCCCGTGGGATCCCTCTTCCCCATCCCCCTACAACTGTGGTATCTCTTTTCCCCATCCCAATTCCACCTGTGGGATCTCTTTTTCCCATCCCTCTTCCTCCTGTGGGATCTCTTTTTCCCATCCCCTTCGTCCTCTGGGATCTCAACTCCCATCCCATTCCGCCTGTAGGATCTCTCTTCTCTATAACCACTTCCTCCACTGGGATCACTCTTCCCCATCCCCCTCCTCCTCTGGGAAGTCGATTCCCCATTCTCCTTCCTACTGTGTGATCTCTCTTCCCCATCCCCCTTTTTCCTGTGGGATCTCCCTTCCCCATCCCCCTTCCTCCTGTGGGATCTTTCTCCCCAGCCCTCTTCCTCCTGTGGAATCTCTCTTCCCCAGCCCCCTTCCTCCTGTAGGATTTCTCGTCCCAAGCCCCCTTCCTCCTGTGGGATCTCTTTTTGCCCATCAGCCTTCCTCCTGTGGGATATCTCTTCCCCAGCCCCCTTCCTCCTGTAGGATCTCTCGTCCCAAGCCCCCTTCCTCCTGTGGGATCTCTTTTTCCCCATCAGCCTTCCTCCTGTGGGAACTTTCTTCCACATCCCCCTTCCTCCTGTGGGATCTCTCTTCCCCATCCCACTTCCTCCTGTGGGATCTCTCTTTCCCATCCCCCTTCCTCCTGTGGGATCTCTCTCCCCAGCCCCCTTCCTCCTTTGGAATCTCTCTTCCCCATCCCCCTTCCTCCTGTGGGATCTCTCTCCCCAGCCCCCTTCCTCCTGTAGGATCTCTCTTCCCCAGACCACTTCCTCCTGTGGAATCTCTCTTCCCCAGCCCCCTTCCTCCTGTGGGATCTCTCTTCCCCATCCCCCTACCTCCTGTTCGATCTCTCTTCCTGATTCTGCTTCCTACTGTGGGATCTCTCTTCCCCATCCACTTCCTCCTGCCGGAAATTTCTTCCCTATCACCCTTCCTCCTGAGGGATCTCTCTGCCGCATCCCCCTTCCCCCTGTGGGATCTCTCTTCAACCATCCCCCTTCCTCCTTTGGGATCTCTTTTCCCCATCCCCCTCCCGCCTGTGGGATCTCTTTTTTCCCATCTATTTCCTCCTGTGGGAACTTTCTTCCACATCCCCCTTCCTCCTGTGGGATCTCTCTTCCCCAGCCCCCTTCCTCCTGTGGGACGTCTATTCCCCATCCCCCTTCCTCCTGTGGGATCTCTCTTTCCCATCCCCCTACCTGCAGTAGGATCTCTCTTCCCCATCTACCTTCCTCCTGAGGGAACTCTCTTCCACATCCCCCTTCCTCCTGTGGGATCTCTCTTCCCCATCTCCCTTCCTCCTGTGGGAACACTCTTCCTCATCCCCATTCCTCCTGTGGGATCACTCTTCCACATCCCCCTTCCTCCTATAGGATCTCTCTTCCCCAGCCCCCTTCCTCCTGTGGGATCTCTTTTTCCCCATCAGCCTTCCTCCTGTGGGAACTTTCTTCCACATCCCCCTTCCTCCTGTGGGATCTCTCTTCCCCATCCCACTTCCTCCTGTGGGATCTCTCTTTCCCATCCCCCTACCTGCAGTAGGATCTCTCTTCCCCATCTCCCTTCCTCCTGAGGGAACTCTCTTCCACATCCCCCTTCCTCCTGTGCGATCTCTCTTCCCCATCCCCCTTCCTCCTGTGGGATCTCTCTTTCCCCAGCCCCCTTCCTCCTGTGGGATCTCTCTTTCCCCAGCCCCTACCTGCAGTGGGATCTCTCTTCCCCATCTCCCTTCCTCCTGAGGGAACTCTCTTCCACATCCCCCTTCCTCCTGTAGGATCTCTCTTCCCCAGCCCCCTTCCCCCTGTGGGATCTCTTTTTCCCCATCAGCCTTCCTCCTGTGGGAACTTTCTTCCACATCCCCCTTCCTCCTGTGGAATCTCTCTTCCCCATCCCCCTTCCTCCTGTGGGATCTCTCTCCCCAGCCCCCTTCCTCCTTTGGAATCTCTCTTCCCCATCCCCCTTCCTCCTGTGGGATCTCTCTCCCCAGCCCCCTTCCTCCTGTAGGATCTCTCTTCCCCAGACCACTTCCTCCTGTGGAATCTCTCTTCCCCAGCTCCCTTCCTCCTGTGGGATCTCTCTTCCCCATCCCCCTACCTCCTGTTTGATCTCTCTTCCTGATTCTGCTTCCTACTGTGGGATCTATCTTCCCCACCCACTTCCTCCTGCCGGAAAATTCTTCCCTATCACCCTTACACCTGAGGGATCTCTCTGCCGCATCCCCCTTCCCCCAGTGGGATCTCTCTTCAACCATCCCCCTTCCTCCTTTGGGATCTCTTTTCCCCAACCCCCTCCCGCCTGTGGGATCTCTTTTTTCCCATCTATTTCCTCCTGTGGGAACTTTCTTCCACATCCCCCTTCCTCCTGTGGGATATCTTTTCCACATCCCCCTTCCTCCTGTGGGATCTCTCTCCCCAGCCCCCTTCCTCCTGTAGGATCTCTCTTCCCCAGCCCCCTTCCTCCTGTAGGATCTCTCTTCCCCAGCCCCCTTTCACCTGTAGGATCGCTCTTCCCCAGCCCCCTTCCTCCTGTGGGATCTCCTTTCCCCATCCCCCTCCCTCCTGTGGTATCTCTCTTCCCCATTCTCCTTCCTACTGTGTGATCTCTCTTCCCAATCGCCTTCCTCCTGTGGGATCTCCCTTCCCCATCCCCTTCCTCCTGTGGGACCTCTTCCCCATCCCCCTTCCTCCTGTGGGACCTCTTCCCCATTCCCCTTACTCCCGTTTGATCTCTCTTTCCTATCCCCCTTCCTCCTGTGGGATCTCTCCTACCATTACCCCCAAATCCTGTGGGATCTCTTCTCCCCATCCCACTTCTTCCTGCGGGATCTCATTTCCTCATCCTCTCCCTCCTGTGGGATGTTTCTCACCTATTAACCTTCCTGCTTTGGGATCTCTTTACCCATCCCCCATGTATATTTATTTTCCCGATCTCCTTCCTCCCTTTCGATCTCTCTTCCTGATTCAGCTTCCTACTGCGGGATCACTCTTCAATGTCCACTTCCGCCTCCGGGATCTCTCTTCCCCATTCCTCTTCCTCCTGTGGGATATCTCTTTCCCATCCCCTTCCTCCTGTGGGATCTCTATTCCCCTTTCTCCTTACTCCCGTCGGATCTCTCTTCCCCATCCCCCTACAACTGTGGTATCTCTTTTCCCCATCCCAATTCCACCTGTGGGATCTCTTTTTCCCATCCCTCTTCCTCCTGTGGGATCTCTTTTTCCCATCCCCTTCGTCCTCTGGGATCTCCCTTCCCCATCCCCCTTCCTCCTGTGGGATCTCTCTCCCCAGCCCCCTTCCTCCTGTGGAATCTCTCTTCCCCAGCCCCCTTCCTCCTGTAGGATTTCTCGTCCCAAGCCCCCTTCCTCCTGTGGGATCTCTTTTTGCCCATCCCCCTTCCTCCTGTGGGATCTCTCTCCCCAGCCCCCTTCCTCCTGTAGGATCTCCCTTCCCCAGACCACTTCCTCCTGTGGAATCTCTCTTCCCCAGCCCCCTTCCTCCTGTGGGATCTCTCTTCCCCATCCCCCTACCTCCTGTTTGATCTCTCTTCCTGATTCTGCTTCCTACTGTGGGATCTATCTTCCCCATCCACTTCCTCCTGCCGGAAATTTCTTCCCTATCACCCTTCCTCCTGAGGGATCTCTCTGCCGCATCCCCCTTCCCCCAGTCGGATCTCTCTTCAACCATCCCCCTTCCTCCTTTGTGATCTCTTTTCCCCATCCCCCTCCCGCCTGTGGGATCTCTTTTTTCCCATCTATTTCCTCCTGTGGGAACTTTCTTCCACATCCCCCTTCCTCCTGTGGGATATCTTTTCCACATCCCCCTTCCTCCTGTGGGATCTCTCTCCCCAGCCCCCTTCCTCCTGTAGGATCTCTCTTCCCCAGCCCCCTTCCTCCTGTAGGATCTCTCTTCCCCAGCACCCTTCCACCTGTAGGATCGCTCTTCCCCAGCCCCCTTCCTCCTGTGGGATCTCCTTTCCCCATCCCCCTCCCTCCTGTGGTATCTCTCTTCCCCATTCTCCTTCCTACTGTGTGATCTCTCTTCCCAATCGCCTTCCTCCTGTGGGATCTCCCTTCCCCATCCCCTTCCTCCTGTGGGACCTCTTCCCCATCCCCCTTCCTCCTGTGGGACCTCTTCCCCATTCCCCTTACTCCCGTTTGATCTCTCTTTCCTATCCCCCTTCCTCCTGTGGGATCTCTCCTACCATTACCCCCAAATCCTGTGGGATCTCTTCTCCCCATCCCACTTCTTCCTGCGGGATCTCATTTCCTCATCCTCTCCCTCCTGTGGGATGTTTCTCACCCATTAACCTTCCTGCTTTGGGATCTCTTTACCCATCCCCCATGTATATTTATTTTCCCGATCTCCTTCCTCCCTTTCGATCTCTCTTCCTGATTCAGCTTCCTACTGCGGGATCACTCTTCAATGTCCACTTCCGCCTCCGGGATCTCTCTTCCCCATTCCTCTTCCTCCTGTGGGATATCTCTTTCCCATCCCCTTCCTCCTGTGGGATCTCTATTCCCCTTTCTCCTTACTCCCGTCGGATCTCTCTTCCCCATCCCCCTACAACTGTGGTATCTCTTTTCCCCATCCCAATTCCACCTGTGGGATCTCTTTTTCCCATCCCTCTTCCTCCTGTGGGATCTCTTTTTCCCATCCCCTTCGTCCTCTGGGATCTCCCTTCCCCATCCCCCTTCCTCCTGTGGGATCTCTCTCCCCAGCCCCCTTCCTCCTGTGGAATCTCTCTTCCCCAGCCCCCTTCCTCCTGTAGGATTTCTCGTCCCAAGCCCCCTTCCTCCTGTGGGATCTCTTTTTGCCCATCAGCCTTCCTCCTGTGGGATATCTCTTCCCCAGCCCCCTTCCTCCTGTAGGATCTCTCGTCCCAAGCCCCCTTCCTCCTGTGGGATCTCTTTTTCCCCATCAGCCTTCCTCCTGTGGGAACTTTCTTCCACATCCCCCTTCCTCCTATGGGATCTCTCTTCCCCATCCCCCTTCCTCCTGTGGGATCTCTCTTTCCCATCCCCCTACCTGCAGTAGGATCTCTCTTCCCCATCTCCCTTCCTCCTGAGGGAACTCTCTTCCACATCCCCCTTCCTCCTGTGGGATCTCTCTTCCCCATCCCCCTTCCTCCTGTGGGATCTCTCTTTCCCCAGCCCCCTTCCTCCTGTGGGATCTCTCTTTCCCCAGCCCCTACCTGCAGTGGGATCTCTCTTCCCCATCTCCCTTCCTCCTGAGGGAACTCTCTTCCACATCCCCCTTCCTCCTGTGGGATCTCTCTTCCACATCCCCCTTCCTCCTGTAGGATCTCTCTTCCCCAGCCCCCTTCCTCCTGTGGGATCTTTTTTTCCCCATCAGCCTTCCTGCTGTGGGAACTCTCTTCCACATCCTCCTTCCTCCTGTGGAATCTCTCTTCCCCATCCCCCTTCCTCCTGTGGGATCTCTCTCCCCAGCCCCCTTCCTCCTTTGGAATCTCTCTTCCCCATCCCCCTTCCTCCTGTGGGATCTTTCTCCCCAGCCCCCTTCCTCCTTTGGAATCTCTCTTCCCCATCCCCCTTCCTCCTGTGGGATCTCTTTCCCCAGCCCCCTTCCTCCTGTGGGATCTCTCTCCCCAGCCCCCTTCCTCCTGTGAAATCTAGCTTTCCTATCCCCCTTCCTCCTGTGGGATCTCTCTTCCCCATCCCTCTTCCTCCTGTGGTTTCTCTCTTTCCCATCTCCCTTGCTCCTATGTGATCTCTCTTCCCATCTTGCTCCTGTGGGATCTCTCATCACCTTCCCCTTCTCCTGTGGGATCTCTCTTCCCCATCCCCTTCATCCTGTGAGATCTCTATTTCCCATCCCCCTTCCTCCTGTGGGATCTCCTTTCCCCATCCCCCTTCCTCCTGTGGGATCTCTCTTCCCCATCCCCCTTCCTCCTGTGGGATATCTTTTCCACATCCGCCTTCCTCCTGTGGGATCTCTCTCCCCAGCCCCCTTCCTCCTGTAGGATCTCTCTTCCCCAGCCCCCTTCCTCCTGTAGGATCTCTCTTCCCCAGCCCCCTTCCTCCTGTAGGATCTCTCTTCCCCAGCCCCCTTCCTCCTGTAGGATCTCTCTTCCCCAGCCCCCTTCCTCCTGTGGGATCTCCTTTCCCCATCAGCCTTCCTCCTGTTGAATCTCTCTTCCCCAGCCTGCTTCCTCCTATGGGATCTCTCTTCCCCATCCCCCTTCCTCCTTTGGGATCTCTTTTCCCCATCCACTTTCTCCTGTGGGATCTCTCTTCCCCATCCCCCTACCTCCTGTTTGATCTCTCTTCCTGATTCTGCTTCCTACTGTGGGATCTCTCTTCCCCATCCGCGTTCCTCCTGCCGGAAATTTCTTCCCTATCACACTTTTGCCTGAGGGATCTCTCTGCCGCATCCCTCTTCCTCCTCTGCTTTCTCTCTTTCCCATCCCCCTTGCTCCTATGTGATCTCTCTTCCCATCTTGCTCCTGTGGGATCTCTCATCGCCTTCACATTCTCCTGTGGGATCTCTATTCACCTTCCCCTTCTCCTGTGGGATCTCTCTTCCTCATCCCTCTTCCTCCTGTGGTTTCTCTCTTTCCCATCCCCCTTACTCCTGTGGGATCTCTCTTCCCCATTCTCATTCCTACTCTGTGATCGCTCTTCCCTATCGCCTTCCTCCTATTGGACCTATTCCCCATCCCCCACCCTCCTGTGGTATCTCTCTTCCCCATTCTCCTTCCTACTGTGTGATCTCTCTTCCCAATCGCCTTCCTCCTGTGGGATCTCCCTTCCCCATCCCCTTCCTCCTGTGGGACCTCTTCCCCATCGCCCTTCCTCCTGTGGGACCTCTTCCCCATTCCCCTTACTCCTGTTTGATCTCTCTTTCCTATCCCCCTTCCTCCTGTGGGATCTCTCCTACCATTACCCCCAAATCCTGTGGGATCTCTTCTCCCCATCCCACTTCTTCCTGCGGGATCTCATTTCCTCATCCTCTCCCTCCTGTGGGATGTTTCTCACCCATTAACCTTCCTGCTTTGGGATCTCTTTACCCATCCCCCATGTATATTTATTTTCCCGATCTCCTTCCTCCCTTTCGATCTCTCTTCCTGATTCAGCTTCCTACCTCGGGATCTCTCTTCAATGTCCACTTCCGCCTCCGGGATCTCTCTTCCCCATCCCTCTTCCTCCTGTGGGATATCTCTTTCCCATCCCCTTCCTCCTGTGGGATCTCTCTTCCCCTTTCTCCTTACTCCCGTGGGATCCCTCTTCCCCATCCCCCTACAACTGTGGTATCTCTTTTCCCCATCCCAATTCCACCTGTGGGATCTCTTTTTCCCATCCCTCTTCCTCCTGTGGGATCTCTTTTTCCCATCCCCTTCGTCCTCTGGGATCTCCATTCCCATCCCATTCCGCCTGTGGGATCTCTCTTCTCTATAACCACTTCCTCCACTGGGATCACTCTTCCCCATCCCCCTCCTCCTCTGGGAAGTCGATTCCCCATTCTCCTTCCTACTGTGTGATCTCTCTTCCTCATCCCCCTTTTTCCTGTGGGATCTCCCTTCCCCATTCCCCTTCCTCCTGTGGGATCTCTCTCCCCAGCCCCCTTCCTCCTGTGGAATCCCTCTTCCCCAGCCCCCTTCCTCCTGTAGGATTTCTCGTCCCAAGCCCCCTTCCTCCTGTGGGATCTCTTTTTGCCCATCAGCCTTCCACCTGTGGGATATCTCTTCCCCAGCCCCCTTCCTCCTGTAGGATCTCTCGTCCCAAGCCCCCTTCCTCCTGTGGGATCTCTTTTTCCCCATCTGCCTTCCTCCGGTGGGAACTTTCTTCCACATCCCTCTTCCTCCTGTGGGATCTCTCTTCCCCATCCCACTTCCTCCTGTGGGATCTCTCTTTCCCATCCCCCTACCTGCAGTAGGATCTCTCTTCCCCATCTCCCTTCCTCCTGAGGGAACTCTCTTCCACATCCCCCTTCCTCCTGTAGGATCCCTCTTCCCCAGCCCCCTTCCCCCTGTGGGATCTCTTTTTCCCCATCAGCCTTCCTCCTGTGGGAACTTTCTTCCACATCCCCCTTCCTCCTGTGGAATCTCTCTTCCCCATCCCCCTTCCTCCTGTGGGATCTCTCTCCCCAGCCCCCTTCCTCCTTTGGAATCTCTCTTCCCCATCCCCCTTCCTCCTGTGGGATCTCTCTCCCCAGCCCCCTTCCTCCTGTAGGATCTCTCTTCCCCAGACCACTTCCTCCTGTGGAATCTCTCTTCCCCAGCCCCCTTCCTCCTGTGGGATCTCTCTTCCCCATCCCCCTAACTCCTGTTTGATCTCTCTTCCTGATTCTGCTTCCTACTGTGGGATCTATCTTCCCCATCCACTTCCTCCTGCCGGAAATTTCTTCCCTATCACCCTTCCTCCTGAGGGATCTCTCTGCCGCATCCCCCTTCCCCCAGTGGGATCTCTCTTCAACCATCCCCCTTCCTCCTTTGGGATCTCTTTTCCTCATCCCCCTCCCGCCTGTGGGATCTCTTTTTTCCCATCTATTTCCTCCTGTGGGAACTTTCTTCCACATCCCCCTTCCTCCTGTGGGATATCTTTTCCACATCCCCCTTCCTCCTGTGGGATCTCTCTCCCCAGCCCCCTTCCTCCTGTAGGATCTCTCTTCCCCAGCCCCCTTCCTCCTGTAGGATCTCTCTTCCCCAGCCCCCTTCCACCTGTAGGATCGCTCTTCCCCAGCCCCCTTCCTCCTGTGGGATCTCCTTTCCCCATCCCCC
This sequence comes from Hemitrygon akajei, assembly GCF_048418815.1. NCBI lineage: Eukaryota > Metazoa > Chordata > Chondrichthyes > Myliobatiformes > Dasyatidae > Hemitrygon > Hemitrygon akajei. The sequence continues at coordinate 163,753 of NW_027332044.1, read as the reverse complement.
TCCCTCCTGTGGTATCTCTCTTCCCCATTCTCCTTCCTACTGTGTGATCTCTCTTCCCAATCGCCTTCCTCCTGTGGGATCTCCCTTCCCCATCACCTTCCTCCTGTGGGATCTCTCCTACCATTACCCCCAAATCCTGTGGGATCTCTTCTCCCCATCCCACTTCTTCCTGCGGGATCTCATTTCCTCATCCTCTCCCTCCTGTGGGATGTTTCTCACCCATTAACCTTCCTGCTTTGGGATCTCTTTACCCATCCCCCATGTATATTTATTTTCCCGATCTCCTTCCTCCCTTTCGATCTCTCTTCCTGCTTCAGCTTCCTACTGCGGGATCACTCTTCAATGTCCACTTCCGCCTCCGGGATCTCTCTTCCCCATTCCTCTTCCTCCTGTGGGATATCTCTTTCCCATCCACTTCCTCCTGTGGGATCTCTATTCCCCTTTCTCCTTACTCCCGTCGGATCTCTCTTCCCCATCCCCCTACAACTGTGGTATCTCTTTTCCCCATCCCAATTCCACCTGTGGGATCTCTTTTTCCCATCCCTCTTCCTCCTGTGGGATCTCTTTTTCCCATCCCCTTCGTCCTCTGGGATCTCCCTTCCCCATCCCCCTTCCTCCTGTGGGATCTCTCTCCCCAGCCCCCTTCCTCCTGTGGAATCTCTCTTCCCCAGCCCCCTTCCTCCTGTAGGATTTCTCGTCCCAAGCCCCCTTCCTCCTGTGGGATCTCTTTTTGCCCATCAGCCTTCCTCCTGTGGGATATCTCTTCCCCAGCCCCCTTCCTCCTGTAGGATCTCTCGTCCCAAGCCCCCTTCCTCCTGTGGGATCTCTTTTTCCCCATCAGCCTTCCTCCTGTGGGAACTTTCTTCCACATCCCCCTTCCTCCTGTGGGATCTCTCTTCCCCATCCCCCTTCCTCCTGTGGGATCTCTCTTCCCCATCCCCCTTCCTCCTGTGGGATCTCTCTTTCACATCCCCCTACCTGCAGTAGGATCTCTCTTCCCCATCTCCCTTCCTCCTGAGGGAACTCTCTTCCACATCCCCCTTCCTCCTGTGGGATCTCTCTTCCCCATCCCCCTTCCTCCTGTGGGATCTCTCTTTCCCCAGCCCCCTTCCTCCTGTGGGATCTCTCTTTCCCCAGCCCCTACCTGCAGTGGGATCTCTCTTCCCCATCTCCCTTCCTCCTGAGGGAACTCTCTTCCACATCCCCCTTCCTCCTGTGGGATCTCTCTTCCACATCCCCCTTCCTCCTGTAGGATCTCTCTTCCCCAGCCCCCTTCCTCCTGTGGGATCTTTTTTTCCCCATCAGCCTTCCTCCTGTGGGAACTTTCTTCCACATCCCCCTTCCTCCTGTAGGATCTCTCTTCCCCAGCCCCCTTCCTCCTGTGGGATCTTTTTTTCCCCATCAGCCTTCCTCCTGTGGGAACTTTCTTCCACATCCTCCTTCCTCCTGTGGAATCTCTCTTCCCCATCCCCCTTCCTCCTGTGGGATCTCTCTCCCCAGCCCCCTTCCTCCTTTGGAATCTCTCTTCCCCATCCCCCTTCCTCCTGTGGGATCTTTCTCCCCAGCCCCCTTCCTCCTTTGGAATCTCTCTTCCCCATCCCCCTTCCTCCTGTGGGATCTCTTTCCCCAGCCCCCTTCCTCCTGTGGGATCTCTCTTCCCCATCCCCCTTCCTCCTGTAGGATCTCTCTTCCCCAGACCCCTTCCTCCTGTGGAATCTCTCTTCCCCAGCCCCCTTCCTCCTGTGGGATCTCTCTTCCCCAGCCCCGTTCCTCCTGTAGGATCTCTCTTCCCCAGCCCCCTTCCCCCTGTGGGATCTCTTTTTCCCCATCAGCCTTCCTCTTGTGGGAACTTTCTTCCACATCCCCCTTCCTCCTGTGGAATCTCTCTTCCCCATCCCCCTTCCTCCTGTGGGATCTCTCTCCCCAGCCCCCTTCCTCCTGTGAAATCTCGCTTTCCTATCCCCCTTCCTCCTGTGGGATCTCTCTTCCCCATCCCTCTTCCTCCTGTGGTTTCTCTCTTTCCCATCTCCCTTGCTCCTATGTGATCTCTCTTCCCATCTTGCTCCTGTGGGATCTCTCATCACCTTCCCCTTCTCCTGTGGGATCTCTCTTCCCCATCCCCTTCATCCTGTGAGATCTCTATTTCCCATCCCCCTTCCTCCTGTGGGATCTCCTTTCCCCATCCCCCTTCCTCCTGTGGGATCTCTCTTCCCCATCCCCCTTCCTCCTGTCGGATATCTTTTCCACATCCGCCTTCCTCCTGTGGGATCTCTCTCCCCAGCCCCCTTCCTCCTGTAGGATCTCTCTTCCCCAGCCCCCTTCCTCCTGTAGGATCTCTCTTCCCCAGCCCCCTTCCTCCTGTAGGATCTCTCTTCCCCAGCCCCCTTCCTCCTGTAGGATCTCTCTTCCCCAGCCCCCTTCCTCCTGTAGGATCTCTCTTCCCCAGCCCCCTTCCTCCTGTGGGATCTCCTTTCCCCATCAGCCTTCCTCCTGTTGAATCTCTCTTCCCCAGCCCGCTTCCTCCTATGGGATCTCTCTTCCCCATCCCCCTTCCTCCTTTGGGATCTCTTTTCCCCATCCACTTTCTCCTGTGGGATCTCTCTTCCCCATCCCCCTACCTCCTGTTTGATCTCTCTTCCTGATTCTGCTTCCTACTGTGGGATCTCTCTTCCCCATCCGCGTTCCTCCTGCCGGAAATTTCTTCCCTATCACACTTTCGCCTGAGGGATCTCTCTGCCGCATCCCTCTTCCTCCTGTGGTTTCTCTCTTTCCCATCCCCCTTGCTCCTATGTGATCTCTCTTCCCATCTTGCTCCTGTGGGATCTCTCATCGCCTTCACATTCTCCTGTGGGATCTCTATTCACCTTCCCCTTCTCCTGTGGGATCTCTCTTCCTCATCCCTCTTCCTCCTGTGGTTTCTCTCTTTCCCATCCCCCTTCCTCCTGTGGGATCTCTCTTCCCCATTCTCCTTCCTACTCTGTGATCGCTCTTCCCTATCGCCTTCCTCCTATTGGACCTATTCCCCATCCCCCTCCCTCCTGTGGTATCTCTCTTCCCCAGCCCCCTTCGTCCTGTGGGATCTCTCTTCCCCATCCCCCTACCTCCTGTTTGATCTCTCTTCCTGATTCTGCTTCCTACTTTGGGATCTCTCTTCCCCATCCACTTCCTCCTGCCGGAAATTTCTTCCCTATCACCCTTTCTCCTGAGGGATCTCACTGACGCATCCCTCTTCCTCCTGTGGGATCTCTCTTTCCCATCCCCCTTCCTCCTATGTGATCTCTCTTCCCATCTTGCTCCTCTGGGATCTCTCATCACCTTCCCCTTCTCCTGTGGGATCTCTCTTCCCCAGCCCCCTTCTCCTGTGGGATCTCTCTTCCTGATTCTGTTTCTGACTGCGAGATCTCTCTTCCCAATCTCTTTCACCATGTGGTATCTCTTCCCCATCCTCCTTACTCCTGCGGGATCTCAGTTCCACATCCCCTCCTTCCTGTGGGATCTATCTTCCCCAGCCCCCTTCCTCCTGTGGGATCTCTCTTCCCCATCCCCCTTCCTTCTGTGGTAATTCTCTTCCGGATCCCCTTCCTCTTGTGGTATCTCTCTTCCCCATCTCCCTTCCTCCTGAGGGATCTCTCTGCCGCATCCCTCTTCCTCCTGTGGTTTCTGTCTTTCCCATCCCCCTTGCTCCTATGTGATCTCTCTTCCGATCTTGCTCCTGTGGGATCTCTCATCACCTTCCCCTTCTACTGTGGGATCTCTCTTCCGCATCCCCTTCATCCTGTGAGATCTCTATTTCCCATCCCCCTTCCTCCTGTGGGATCTCCTTTCCCTATCCCCCTTCCTCCTGTGGGATCTCTCTTCCCCATCCCCCTTCCTCCTGTGGGATATCTTTTCCACATCCCCCTTCCTCCTGTGGGATCTCTCTCCCCAGCCCCCTTCCTCCTGTAGGATCTCTCTTCCCCAGCCCCCTTCCTCCTGTAGGATCTCTCTTCCCCAGCCCCCTTCCTCCTGTAGGATCGCTCTTCCCCAGCCCCCTTCCTCCTGTGGGATCTCCTTTCCCCATCCCCCTCCCTCCTGTGGTATCTCTCTTCCCCATTCTCCTTCCTACTGTGTGATCTCTCTTCCCAATCGCCTTCCTCCTGTGGGATCTCCCTTCCCCATCCCCTTCCTCCTGTGGGACCTCTTCCCCATCCCCCTTCCTCCTGTGGGACCTCTTCCCCGTTCCCCTTACTCCTGTTTGATCTCTCTTTCCTATCCACCTTCCTCCTGTGGGATCTCTCCTACCATTACCCCCAAATCCTGTGCGATCTCTTCTCCCCATCCCACTTCTTCCTGCGGGATCTCATTTCCTCATCCTCTCCCTCCTGTGGGATGTTTCTCACCCATTAACCTTCCTGCTTTGGGATCTCTTTACCCATCCCCCATGTATATTTATTTTCCCGATCTCCTTCCTCCCTTTCGATCTCTCTTCCTGATTCAGCTTCCTACTGCGGGATCTCTCTTCAATGTCCACTTCCGCCTCCGGGATCTCTCTTCCCCATTCCTCTTCCTCCTGTGGGATATCTCTTTCCCATCCCCTTCCTCCTGTGGGATCTCTATTCCCCTTTCTCCTTACTCCCGTCGGATCTCTCTTCCCCATCCCCCTACAACTGTGGTATCTCTTTTCCCCATCCCAATTCCACCTGTGGGATCTCTTTTTCCCATCCCTCTTCCTCCTGTGGGATCTCTTTTTCCCATCCCCTTCGTCCTCTGGGATCTCCCTTCCCCATCCCCCTTCCTCCTGTGGACTCTCTCTTCCCCAGCCCCCTTCCTCCTGTAGGATTTCTCGTCCCAAGCCCCCTTCCTCCTGTGGGATCTCTTTTTGCCCATCAGCCTTCCTCCTGTGGGATATCTCTTCCCCAGCCCCCTTCCTCCTGTAGGATCTCTCGTCCCAAGCCCCCTTCCTCCTGTGGGATCTCTTTTTCCCCATCAGCCTTCCTCCTGTGGGAACTTTCTTCCACATCCCCCTTCCTCCTGTGGGATCTCTCTTCCCCATCCCCCTTCCTCCTGTGGGATCTCTCTTTCCCATCCCCCTACCTGCAGTAGGATCTCTCTTCCCCATCTCCCTTCCTCCTGAGGGAACTCTCTTCCACATCACCCTTCCTCCTGTGGGATCTCTCTTCCCCATCCCCCTTCCTCCTGTGGGATCTCTCTTTCCCCAGCCCCCTTCCTCCTGTGGGATCTCTCTTTCCCCAGCCCCTACCTGCAGTGGGATCTCTCTTCCCCATCTCCCTTCCTCCTGAGGGAACTCTCTTCCACATCCCCCTTCCTCCTGTGGGATCTCTCTTCCACATCCCCCTTCCTCCTGTAGGATCTCTCTTCCCCAGCCCCCTTCCTCCTGTGGGATCTTTTTTTCCCCATCAGCCTTCCTCCTGTGCGAACTTTCTTCCACATCCCCCTTCCTCCTGTAGGATCTCTCTTCCCCAGCCCCCTTCCTCCTGTGGGATCTTTTTTTCCCCATCAGCCTTCCTCCTGTGGGAACTTTCTTCCACATCCCCCTTGTCCTGTAGGATCTCTCTTCCCCAGCCCCCTTCCTCCTGTAGGATCTCTCTTCCCCAGCGCCATTCCTCCTGTGGGATCTCTATTCCCCTTTCTCCTTACTCCCGTCGGATCTCTCTTCCCCATCCCCCTACAACTGTGGTATCTCTTTTCCCCATCCCAATTCCACCTGTGGGATCTCTATTTCCCATCCCTCTTCCTCCTGTGGGATCTCTTTTTCCCATCCCCTTCGTCCTCTGGGATCTCCCTTCCCCATCCCCCTTCCTCCTGTGGACTCTCTCTTCCCCAGCCCCCTTCCTCCTGTAGGATTTCTCGTCCCAAGCCCCCTTCCTCCTGTGGGATCTCTTTTTGCCCATCAGCCTTCCTCCTGTGGGATATCTCTTCCCCAGCCCCCTTTCTCCTGTAGGATCTCTCGTCCCAAGCCCCCTTCCTCCTGTGGGATCTCTTTTTCCCCATCAGCCTTCCTCCTGTGGGAACTTTCTTCCACATCCCCCTTCCTCCTGTGGGATCTCTCTTCCCCATCCCCCTTCCTCCTGTGGGATCTCTCTTTCCCATCCCCCTACCTGCAGTAGGATCTCTCTTCCCCATCTCCCTTCCTCCTGAGGGAACTCTCTTCCACATCACCCTTCCTCCTGTGGGATCTCTCTTTCCCATCCCCCTTCCTCCTGTGGGATCTCTCTTTCCCCAGCCCCCTTCCTCCTGTGGGATCTCTCTTTCCCCAGCCCCTACCTGCAGTGGGATCTCTCTTCCCCATCTCTCTTCCTACTGAGGGAACTCTCTTCCACATCCCCCTTCCTCCTGTGGGATCGCTCTTCCACATCCCCCTTCCTCCTGTAGGATCTCTCTTCCCCAGCCCCCTTCCTCCTGTGGGATCTTTTTTTCCCCATCAGCCTTCCTCCTGTGGGCACTTTCTTCCACATCCCCCTTCCTCCTGTAGGATCTCTCTTCCCCAGCCCCCTTCCTCCTGTGGGATCTTTTTTTCCCCATCAGCCTTCCTCCTGTGGGAACTTTCTTCCACATCCCCCTTCCTCCTGTAGGATCTCTCTTCCCCAGCCCCCTTCCTCCTGTAGGATCTCTCTTCCCCAGCCCCCTTCCTCCTGTAGGATCTCTCTTCCCCAGCCCCCTTCCTCCTGTAGGATCTCTCTTCCCCAGCCCCCTTCCTCCTGTGGGATCTCCTTTCCCCATCAGCCTTCCTCCTGTTGAATCTCTCTTCCCCAGCCCCCTTCCTCCTATGGGATCTCTCTTCCCCATCCCCCTTCCTCCTTTGGGATCTCTTTTCCCCATCCACTTTCTCCTGTGGGATCTCTCTTCCCCATCCCCCTACCTCCTGTTTGATCTCTCTTCCTGATTCTGCTTCCTACTGTGGGATCTCTCTTCCCCATCCGCGTTCCTCCTGCCGGAAATTTGTTCACTATCACACTTTCGCCTGAGGGATCTCTCTGCCGCATCCCTCTTCCTCCTGTGGTTTCTCTCTTTCCCATCCCCCTTGCTCCTATGTGATCTCTCTTCCCATCTTGCTCCTGTGGGATCTCTCATCGCCTTCCCATTCTCCTGTGGGATCTCTATTCACCTTCCCCTTCTCCTGTGGGATCTCTCTTCCTCATCCCTCTTCCTCCTGTGGTTTCTCTCTTTCCCATCCCCCTTCCTCCTGTGGGATCTCTCTTCCCCATTCTCCTTCCTACTCTGTGATCGCTCTTCCCCATCGCCTTCCTCCTATTGGACCTATTCCCCATCCCGCTCCCTCCTGTGGTATCTCTCTTCCCCATTCTCCTTCCTGCTGTGTGATCTCTCTTCCCAATCGCCTTCCTCCTGTGGGATCTCCCTTCCCCATCCCCTTCCTCCTGTGGGACCTCTTCCCCATCCCCCTTCCTCCTGTGGGACCTCTTCCCCATTCCCCTTACTCCTGTTTGATCTCTCTTTCCTATCCCCCTTCCTCCTGTGGGATCTCTCCTACCATTACCCCCAAATCCTGTGGGATCTCTTCTCCCCATCCCACTTCTTCCTGCGGGATCTCATTTCCTCATCCTCTCCCTCCTGTGGGATGTTTCTCACCCATTAACCTTCCTGCTTTGGGATCTCTTTACCCATCCCCCATGTATATTTATTTTCCCGATCTCCTTCCTCCCTTTCGATCTCTCTTCCTGATTCAGCTTCCTACTGCGGGATCTCTCTTCAATGTCCACTTCCGCCTCCGGGATCTCTCTTCCCCATCCCTCTTCCTCCTGTGGGATATCTCTTTCCCATCCCCTTCCTCCTGTGGGATCTCTCTTCCCCTTTCTCCTTACTCCCGTGGGATCTCTCTTCCCTGATCCCCCTACAACTGTGGTATCTCTTTTCCCCATCCCAATTCCACCTGTGGGATCTCTTTTTCCCATCCCTCTTCCTCCTGTGGGATCTCTTTTTCCCATCCCCTTCGTCCTCTGGGATCTCTCTTCCCATCCCATTCCGCCTGTGGGATCTCTCTTCTCTATATCCACTTCCTCCACTGGGATCACTCTTCCCCATCCCCCTCCTCCTCTGGGAAGTCGATTCCCCATTCTCCTTCCTACTGTGTGATCTCTCTTCCCCATCCCCCTTTTTCCTGTGGGATCTCCCTTCCCCATCCCCCTTCCTCCTGTGGGATCTCTCTCCCCATCCCCCTCCCTCCTGTGGTATCTCTCTTCCCCAGCCCCCTTCGTCCTGTGGGATCTCTCTTCCCCATCCCCCTACCTCCTGTTTGATCTCTCTTCCTGATTCTGCTTCCTACTTTGGGATCTCTCTTCCCCATCCACTTCCTCCTGCCGGAAATTTCTTCCCTATCACCCTTTCTCCTGAGGGATCTCACTGACGCATCCCTCTTCCTCCTGTGGGATCTCTCTTTCCCATCCCCCTTCCTCCTATGTGATCTCTCTTCCCATCTTGCTCCTCTGGGATCTCTCATCACCTTCCCCTTCTCCTGTGGGATCTCTCTTCCCCAGCCCCCTTCTCCTGTGGGATCTCTCTTCCTGATTCTGTTTCTGACTGCGAGATCTCTCTTCCCAATCTCTTTCACCATGTGGTATCTCTTCCCCATCCTCCTTACTCCTGCGGGATCTCAGTTCCACATCCCCTCCTTCCTGTGGGATCTATCTTCCCCAGCCCCCTTCCTCCTGTGGGATCTCTCTTCCCCATCCCCCTTCCTTCTGTGGTAATTCTCTTCCGGATCCCCTTCCTCTTGTGGTATCTCTCTTCCCCATCTCCCTTCCTCCTGAGGGATCTCTCTGCCGCATCCCTCTTCCTCCTGTGGTTTCTGTCTTTCCCATCCCCCTTGCTCCTATGTGATCTCTCTTCCGATCTTGCTCCTGTGGGATCTCTCATCACCTTCCCCTTCTACTGTGGGATCTCTCTTCCCCATCCCCTTCATCCTGTGAGATCTCTATTTCCCATCCCCCTTCCTCCTGTGGGATCTCCTTTCCCTATCCCCCTTCCTCCTGTGGGATCTCTCTTCCCCATCCCCCTTCCTCCTGTGGGATATCTTTTCCACATCCCCCTTCCTCCTGTGGGATCTCTCTCCCCAGCCCCCTTCCTCCTGTAGGATCTCTCTTCCCCAGCCCCCTTCCTCCTGTAGGATCTCTCTTCCCCAGCCCCCTTCCTCCTGTAGGATCGCTCTTCCCCAGCCCCCTTCCTCCTGTGGGATCTCCTTTCCCCATCCCCCTCCCTCCTGTGGTATCTCTCTTCCCCATTCTCCTTCCTACTGTGTGATCTCTCTTCCCAATCGCCTTCCTCCTGTGGTATCTCTCTTCCCCATTCTCCTTCCTACTGTGTGATCTCTCTTCCCCATCCGCTTCCTCCTGCCGGAAATTTCTTCCCTATCACCCTTCCTCATGAGGGATCTCTCTGCCGCATCCCCCTTCCCCCTGTGGGATCTCTCTTCAACCATCCCCCTTCCTCCTTTGGGATCTCTTTTCCCCATCCCCCTCCCGCCTGTGGGATCTCTTTTTTCCCATCTATTTCCTCCTGTGGGAACTTTCTTCCACATCCCCCTTCCTCCTGTGGGATCTCTCTTCCCCAGCCCCCTTCCTCCTGTGGGATGTCTATTCCCCATCCCTCTTCCTCCTGTGGGATATCTCTTACGCATCCTCTTCCTCCTGTGGGTTCTCTCTTCCCCATCCCCCTTCCTCCTGTGGGATCTCTCTTTCCCATCCCCCAACCTGCAGTAGGATCTCTCTTCCCCATCTACCTTCCTCCTGAGGGAACTCTCTTCCACATCCCCCTTCCTCCTGAGGGAACTCTCTTCCACATCCCCATTCCTCCTGTGGGATCACTCTTCCACATCCCCCTTCCTCCTGTAGGATCTCTCTTCCCCAGCCCCCTTCCTCCTGTGGGATCTCTTTTTCCCCATCAGCCTTCCTCTTGTGGGAACTTTCTTCCACATCCCCCTTCCTCCTGTGGAATCTCTCTTCCCCATCCCCCTTCCTCCTGTGGGATCTCTCTTCCCCATCCCCCTTCCTCCTGCGGGATCTCTCTCCCCAGCCCCCTTCCTCCTGTGGAATCTCTCTTCCCCATCCCCCTTCCTCCTGTGGAATCTCTCTTCCCCATCCCCCTTCCTCCTGTGGGATCTCTCTCCCCAGCCCCCTTCCTCCTGTAGGATCTCTCTTCCCCAGACCCCTTCCTCCTGTGGAATCTCTCTTCCCCAGCCCCCTTCCTCCTGTAGGATTTCTCGTCCCAAGCCCCCTTCCTCCTGTGGGATCTCTTTTTGCCCATCAGCCTTCCTCCTGTGGGATATCTCTTCCCCAGCCCCCTTTCTCCTGTAGGATCTCTCGTCCCAAGCCCCCTTCCTCCTGTGGGATCTCTTTTTCCCCATCAGCCTTCCTCCTGTGGGAACTTTCTTCCACATCCCCCTTCCTCCTGTGGGATCTCTCTTCCCCATCCCCCTTCCTCCTGTGGGATCTCTCTTTCCCATCCCCCTACCTGCAGTAGGATCTCTCTTCCCCATCTCCCTTCCTCCTGAGGGAACTCTCTTCCACATCACCCTTCCTCCTGTGGGATCTCTCTTTCCCATCCCCCTTCCTCCTGTGGGATCTCTCTTTCCCCAGCCCCCTTCCTCCTGTGGGATCTCTCTTTCCCCAGCCCCTACCTGCAGTGGGATCTCTCTTCCCCATCTCTCTTCCTACTGAGGGAACTCTCTTCCACATCCCCCTTCCTCCTGTGGGATCGCTCTTCCACATCCCCCTTCCTCCTGTAGGATCTCTCTTCCCCAGCCCCCTTCCTCCTGTGGGATCTTTTTTTCCCCATCAGCCTTCCTCCTGTGGGCACTTTCTTCCACATCCCCCTTCCTCCTGTAGGATCTCTCTTCCCCAGCCCCCTTCCTCCTGTGGGATCTTTTTTTCCCCATCAGCCTTCCTCCTGTGGGAACTTTCTTCCACATCCCCCTTCCTCCTGTAGGATCTCTCTTCCCCAGCCCCCTTCCTCCTGTAGGATCTCTCTTCCCCAGCCCCCTTCCTCCTGTAGGATCTCTCTTCCCCAGCCCCCTTCCTCCTGTAGGATCTCTCTTCCCCAGCCCCCTTCCTCCTGTGGGATCTCCTTTCCCCATCAGCCTTCCTCCTGTTGAATCTCTCTTCCCCAGCCCCCTTCCTCCTATGGGATCTCTCTTCCCCATCCCCCTTCCTCCTTTGGGATCTCTTTTCCCCATCCACTTTCTCCTGTGGGATCTCTCTTCCCCATCCCCCTACCTCCTGTTTGATCTCTCTTCCTGATTCTGCTTCCTACTGTGGGATCTCTCTTCCCCATCCGCGTTCCTCCTGCCGGAAATTTGTTCACTATCACACTTTCGCCTGAGGGATCTCTCTGCCGCATCCCTCTTCCTCCTGTGGTTTCTCTCTTTCCCATCCCCCTTGCTCCTATGTGATCTCTCTTCCCATCTTGCTCCTGTGGGATCTCTCATCGCCTTCCCATTCTCCTGTGGGATCTCTATTCACCTTCCCCTTCTCCTGTGGGATCTCTCTTCCTCATCCCTCTTCCTCCTGTGGTTTCTCTCTTTCCCATCCCCCTTCCTCCTGTGGGATCTCTCTTCCCCATTCTCCTTCCTACTCTGTGATCGCTCTTCCCCATCGCCTTCCTCCTATTGGACCTATTCCCCATCCCGCTCCCTCCTGTGGTATCTCTCTTCCCCATTCTCCTTCCTGCTGTGTGATCTCTCTTCCCAATCGCCTTCCTCCTGTGGGATCTCCCTTCCCCATCCCCTTCCTCCTGTGGGACCTCTTCCCCATCCCCCTTCCTCCTGTGGGACCTCTTCCCCATTCCCCTTACTCCTGTTTGATCTCTCTTTCCTATCCCCCTTCCTCCTGTGGGATCTCTCCTACCATTACCCCCAAATCCTGTGGGATCTCTTCTCCCCATCCCACTTCTTCCTGCGGGATCTCATTTCCTCATCCTCTCCCTCCTGTGGGATGTTTCTCACCCATTAACCTTCCTGCTTTGGGATCTCTTTACCCATCCCCCATGTATATTTATTTTCCCGATCTCCTTCCTCCCTTTCGATCTCTCTTCCTGATTCAGCTTCCTACTGCGGGATCTCTCTTCAATGTCCACTTCCGCCTCCGGGATCTCTCTTCCCCATCCCTCTTCCTCCTGTGGGATATCTCTTTCCCATCCCCTTCCTCCTGTGGGATCTCTCTTCCCCTTTCTCCTTACTCCCGTGGGATCTCTCTTCCCTGATCCCCCTACAACTGTGGTATCTCTTTTCCCCATCCCAATTCCACCTGTGGGATCTCTTTTTCCCATCCCTCTTCCTCCTGTGGGATCTCTTTTTCCCATCCCCTTCGTCCTCTGGGATCTCTCTTCCCATCCCATTCCGCCTGTGGGATCTCTCTTCTCTATATCCACTTCCTCCACTGGGATCACTCTTCCCCATCCCCCTCCTCCTCTGGGAAGTCGATTCCCCATTCTCCTTCCTACTGTGTGATCTCTCTTCCCCATCCCCCTTTTTCCTGTGGGATCTCCCTTCCCCATCCCCCTTCCTCCTGTGGGATCTCTCTCCCCAGCCCCCTTCCTCCTGTGGAATCTCTCTTCCCCAGCCCCCTTCCTCCTGTAGGATTTCTCGTCCCAAGCCCCCTTCCTCCTGTGGGATCTCTTTTTGCCCATCAGCCTTCCTCCTGTGGGATATCTCTTCCCCAGCCCCCTTCCTCCTGTAGGATCTCTCGTCCCAAGCCCCCTTCCTCCTGTGGGATCTCTTTTTCCCCATCAGCCTTCCTCCTGTGGGAACTTTCTTCCACAGCCCCCTTCCTCCTGTGGGATCTCTCTTCCCCATCCCCCTTCTTCCTGTAGGATCTCTCTTCCCCAGCCCCCTTCCTCCTGTAGGATCTCTCTTCCCCAGCCCCCTTCCTCCTGTAGGATCTCTCTTCCCCAGCCCCCTTCCTCCTGTAGGATCTCTCTTCCCCAGCCCCCTTCCTCCTGTGGGATCTCCTTTCCCCATCAGCCTTCCTCCTGTTGAATCTCTCTTCCCCAGCCCCCTTCCTCCTATGGGATCTCTCTTCCCCATCCCCCTTCCTCCTTTGGGATCTCTTTTCCCCATCCACTTTCTCCTGTGGGATCTCTCTTCCCCATCCCCCTACCTCCTGTTTGATCTCTCTTCCTGATTCTGCTTCCTACTGTGGGATCTCTCTTCCCCATCCGCGTTCCTCCTGCCGGAAATTTCTTCACTATCACACTTTCGCCTGAGGGATCTCTCTGCCGCATCCCTCTTCCTCCTGTGGTTTCTCTCTTTCCCATCCCCCTTGCTCCTATGTGATCTCTCTTCCCATCTTGCTCCTGTGGGATCTCTCATCGCCTTCCCATTCTCCTGTGGGATCTCTATTCACCTTCCCCTTCTCCTGTGGGATCTCTCTTCCTCATCCCTCTTCCTCCTGTGGTTTCTCTCTTTCCCCAGCCCCTACCTGCAGTGGGATCTCTCTTCCCCATCTCCCTTCCTCCTGAGGGAACACTCTTCCACATCCCCCTTCCTCCTGTAGGATCTCTCTTCCCCAGCCCCCTTCACCCTGTGGGATCTCTTTTTCCCCATCAGCCTTCCTCCTGTAGGATCTCTCTTCCCCAGCCCCCTTCCTCCTGTAGGATCTCTCTTCCCCAGCCCCCTTCCTCCTGTGGGATCTCCTTTCCCCATCAGCCTTCCTCCTGTTGAATCTCTCTTCCCCAGCCCCCTTCCTCCTATGGGATCTCTCTTCCCCATCCCCCTTCCTCCTTTGGGATCTCTTTTCCCCATCCACTTTCTCCTGTGGGATCTCTCTTCCCCATCCCCCTACCTCCTGTTTGATCTCTCTTCCTGATTCTGCTTCCTACTGTGGGATCTCTCTTCCCCATCCGCTTCCTCCTGCCGGAAATTTCTTCCCTATCACCCTTCCTCATGAGGGATCTCTCTGCCGCATCCCCCTTCCCCCTGTGGGATCTCTCTTCAACCATCCCCCTTCCTCCTTTGGGATCTCTTTTCCCCATCCCCCTCCCGCCTGTGGGATCTCTTTTTTCCCATCTATTTCCTCCTGTGGGAACTTTCTTCCACATCCCCCTTCCTCCTGTGGGATCTCTCTTCCCCAGCCCCCTTCCTCCTGTGGGATGTCTATTCCCCATCCCTCTTCCTCCTGTGGGATATCTCTTACGCATCCTCTTCCTCCTGTGGGTTCTCTCTTCCCCATCCCCCTTCCTCCTGTGGGATCTCTCTTTCCCATCCCCCAACCTGCAGTAGGATCTCTCTTCCCCATCTACCTTCCTCCTGAGGGAACTCTCTTCCACATCCCCCTTCCTCCTGAGGGAACTCTCTTCCACATCCCCATTCCTCCTGTGGGATCACTCTTCCACATCCCCCTTCCTCCTGTAGGATCTCTCTTCCCCAGCCCCCTTCCTCCTGTGGGATCTCTTTTTCCCCATCAGCCTTCCTCTTGTGGGAACTTTCTTCCACATCCCCCTTCCTCCTGTGGAATCTCTCTTCCCCATCCCCCTTCCTCCTGTGGGATCTCTCTTCCCCATCCCCCTTCCTCCTGCGGGATCTCTCTCCCCAGCCCCCTTCCTCCTGTGGAATCTCTCTTCCCCATCCCCCTTCCTCCTGTGGAATCTCTCTTCCCCATCCCCCTTCCTCCTGTGGGATCTCTCTCCCCAGCCCCCTTCCTCCTGTAGGATCTCTCTTCCCCAGACCCCTTCCTCCTGTGGAATCTCTCTTCCCCAGCCCCCTTCCTCCTGTAGGATTTCTCGTCCCAAGCCCCCTTCCTCCTGTGGGATCTCTTTTTGCCCATCAGCCTTCCTCCTGTGGGATATCTCTTCCCCAGCCCCCTTTCTCCTGTAGGATCTCTCGTCCCAAGCCCCCTTCCTCCTGTGGGATCTCTTTTTCCCCATCAGCCTTCCTCCTGTGGGAACTTTCTTCCACATCCCCCTTCCTCCTGTGGGATCTCTCTTCCCCATCCCCCTTCCTCCTGTGGGATCTCTCTTTCCCATCCCCCTACCTGCAGTAGGATCTCTCTTCCCCATCTCCCTTCCTCCTGAGGGAACTCTCTTCCACATCACCCTTCCTCCTGTGGGATCTCTCTTTCCCATCCCCCTTCCTCCTGTGGGATCTCTCTTTCCCCAGCCCCCTTCCTCCTGTGGGATCTCTCTTTCCCCAGCCCCTACCTGCAGTGGGATCTCTCTTCCCCATCTCTCTTCCTACTGAGGGAACTCTCTTCCACATCCCCCTTCCTCCTGTGGGATCGCTCTTCCACATCCCCCTTCCTCCTGTAGGATCTCTCTTCCCCAGCCCCCTTCCTCCTGTGGGATCTTTTTTTCCCCATCAGCCTTCCTCCTGTGGGCACTTTCTTCCACATCCCCCTTCCTCCTGTAGGATCTCTCTTCCCCAGCCCCCTTCCTCCTGTGGGATCTTTTTTTCCCCATCAGCCTTCCTCCTGTGGGAACTTTCTTCCACATCCCCCTTCCTCCTGTAGGATCTCTCTTCCCCAGCCCCCTTCCTCCTGTAGGATCTCTCTTCCCCAGCCCCCTTCCTCCTGTAGGATCTCTCTTCCCCAGCCCCCTTCCTCCTGTAGGATCTCTCTTCCCCAGCCCCCTTCCTCCTGTGGGATCTCCTTTCCCCATCAGCCTTCCTCCTGTTGAATCTCTCTTCCCCAGCCCCCTTCCTCCTATGGGATCTCTCTTCCCCATCCCCCTTCCTCCTTTGGGATCTCTTTTCCCCATCCACTTTCTCCTGTGGGATCTCTCTTCCCCATCCCCCTACCTCCTGTTTGATCTCTCTTCCTGATTCTGCTTCCTACTGTGGGATCTCTCTTCCCCATCCGCGTTCCTCCTGCCGGAAATTTGTTCACTATCACACTTTCGCCTGAGGGATCTCTCTGCCGCATCCCTCTTCCTCCTGTGGTTTCTCTCTTTCCCATCCCCCTTGCTCCTATGTGATCTCTCTTCCCATCTTGCTCCTGTGGGATCTCTCATCGCCTTCCCATTCTCCTGTGGGATCTCTATTCACCTTCCCCTTCTCCTGTGGGATCTCTCTTCCTCATCCCTCTTCCTCCTGTGGTTTCTCTCTTTCCCATCCCCCTTCCTCCTGTGGGATCTCTCTTCCCCATTCTCCTTCCTACTCTGTGATCGCTCTTCCCCATCGCCTTCCTCCTATTGGACCTATTCCCCATCCCGCTCCCTCCTGTGGTATCTCTCTTCCCCATTCTCCTTCCTGCTGTGTGATCTCTCTTCCCAATCGCCTTCCTCCTGTGGGATCTCCCTTCCCCATCCCCTTCCTCCTGTGGGACCTCTTCCCCATCCCCCTTCCTCCTGTGGGACCTCTTCCCCATTCCCCTTACTCCTGTTTGATCTCTCTTTCCTATCCCCCTTCCTCCTGTGGGATCTCTCCTACCATTACCCCCAAATCCTGTGGGATCTCTTCTCCCCATCCCACTTCTTCCTGCGGGATCTCATTTCCTCATCCTCTCCCTCCTGTGGGATGTTTCTCACCCATTAACCTTCCTGCTTTGGGATCTCTTTACCCATCCCCCATGTATATTTATTTTCCCGATCTCCTTCCTCCCTTTCGATCTCTCTTCCTGATTCAGCTTCCTACTGCGGGATCTCTCTTCAATGTCCACTTCCGCCTCCGGGATCTCTCTTCCCCATCCCTCTTCCTCCTGTGGGATATCTCTTTCCCATCCCCTTCCTCCTGTGGGATCTCTCTTCCCCTTTCTCCTTACTCCCGTGGGATCTCTCTTCCCTGATCCCCCTACAACTGTGGTATCTCTTTTCCCCATCCCAATTCCACCTGTGGGATCTCTTTTTCCCATCCCTCTTCCTCCTGTGGGATCTCTTTTTCCCATCCCCTTCGTCCTCTGGGATCTCTCTTCCCATCCCATTCCGCCTGTGGGATCTCTCTTCTCTATATCCACTTCCTCCACTGGGATCACTCTTCCCCATCCCCCTCCTCCTCTGGGAAGTCGATTCCCCATTCTCCTTCCTACTGTGTGATCTCTCTTCCCCATCCCCCTTTTTCCTGTGGGATCTCCCTTCCCCATCCCCCTTCCTCCTGTGGGATCTCTCTCCCCATCCCCCTCCCTCCTGTGGTATCTCTCTTCCCCAGCCCCCTTCGTCCTGTGGGATCTCTCTTCCCCATCCCCCTACCTCCTGTTTGATCTCTCTTCCTGATTCTGCTTCCTACTTTGGGATCTCTCTTCCCCATCCACTTCCTCCTGCCGGAAATTTCTTCCCTATCACCCTTTCTCCTGAGGGATCTCACTGACGCATCCCTCTTCCTCCTGTGGGATCTCTCTTTCCCATCCCCCTTCCTCCTATGTGATCTCTCTTCCCATCTTGCTCCTCTGGGATCTCTCATCACCTTCCCCTTCTCCTGTGGGATCTCTCTTCCCCAGCCCCCTTCTCCTGTGGGATCTCTCTTCCTGATTCTGTTTCTGACTGCGAGATCTCTCTTCCCAATCTCTTTCACCATGTGGTATCTCTTCCCCATCCTCCTTACTCCTGCGGGATCTCAGTTCCACATCCCCTCCTTCCTGTGGGATCTATCTTCCCCAGCCCCCTTCCTCCTGTGGGATCTCTCTTCCCCATCCCCCTTCCTTCTGTGGTAATTCTCTTCCGGATCCCCTTCCTCTTGTGGTATCTCTCTTCCCCATCTCCCTTCCTCCTGAGGGATCTCTCTGCCGCATCCCTCTTCCTCCTGTGGTTTCTGTCTTTCCCATCCCCCTTGCTCCTATGTGATCTCTCTTCCGATCTTGCTCCTGTGGGATCTCTCATCACCTTCCCCTTCTACTGTGGGATCTCTCTTCCCCATCCCCTTCATCCTGTGAGATCTCTATTTCCCATCCCCCTTCCTCCTGTGGGATCTCCTTTCCCTATCCCCCTTCCTCCTGTGGGATCTCTCTTCCCCATCCCCCTTCCTCCTGTGGGATATCTTTTCCACATCCCCCTTCCTCCTGTGGGATCTCTCTCCCCAGCCCCCTTCCTCCTGTAGGATCTCTCTTCCCCAGCCCCCTTCCTCCTGTAGGATCTCTCTTCCCCAGCCCCCTTCCTCCTGTAGGATCGCTCTTCCCCAGCCCCCTTCCTCCTGTGGGATCTCCTTTCCCCATCCCCCTCCCTCCTGTGGTATCTCTCTTCCCCATTCTCCTTCCTACTGTGTGATCTCTCTTCCCAATCGCCTTCCTCCTGTGGGATCTCCCTTCCCCATCCCCTTCCTCCTGTGGGACCTCTTCCCCATCCCCCTTCCTCCTGTGGGACCTCTTCCCCGTTCCCCTTACTCCTGTTTGATCTCTCTTTCCTATCCACCTTCCTCCTGTGGGATCTCTCCTACCATTACCCCCAAATCCTGTGGGATCTCTTCTCCCCATCCCACTTCTTCCTGCGGGATCTCATTTCCTCATCCTCTCCCTCCTGTGGGATGTTTCTCACCCATTAACCTTCCTGCTTTGGGATCTCTTTACCCATCCCCCATGTATATTTATTTTCCCGATCTCCTTCCTCCCTTTCGATCTCTCTTCCTGATTCAGCTTCCTACTGCGGGATCTCTCTTCAATGTCCACTTCCGCCTCCGGGATCTCTCTTCCCCATTCCTCTTCCTCCTGTGGGATATCTCTTTCCCATCCCCTTCCTCCTGTGGGATCTCTATTCCCCTTTCTCCTTACTCCCGTCGGATCTCTCTTCCCCATCCCCCTACAACTGTGGTATCTCTTTTCCCCATCCCAATTCCACCTGTGGGATCTCTTTTTCCCATCCCTCTTCCTCCTGTGGGATCTCTTTTTCCCATCCCCTTCGTCCTCTGGGATCTCCCTTCCCCATCCCACTTCCTCCTGTGGACTCTCTCTTCCCCAGCCCCCTTCCTCCTGTAGGATCTCTCGTCCCAAGCCCCCTTCCTCCTGTGGGATCTCTTTTTCCCCATCAGCCTTCCTCCTGTGGGAACTTTCTTCCACATCCCCCTTCCTCCTGTGGGATCTCTCTTCCCCATCCCCCTTCCTCCTGTGGGATCTCTCTTTCCCATCCCCCTACCTGCAGTAGGATCTCTCTTCCCCATCTCCCTTCCTCCTGAGGGAACTCTCTTCCACATCACCCTTCCTCCTGTGGGATCTCTCTTCCCCATCCCCCTTCCTCCTGTGGGATCTCTCTTTCCCCAGCCCCCTTCCTCCTGTGGGATCTCTCTTTCCCCAGCCCCTACCTGCAGTGGGATCTCTCTTCCCCATCTCCCTTCCTCCTGAGGGAACTCTCTTCCACATCCCCCTTCCTCCTGTGGGATCTCTCTTCCACATCCCCCTTCCTCCTGTAGGATCTCTCTTCCCCAGCCCCCTTCCTCCTGTGGGATCTTTTTTTCCCCATCAGCCTTCCTCCTGTGGGAACTTTCTTCCACATCCCCCTTCCTCCTGTAGGATCTCTCTTCCCCAGCCCCCTTCCTCCTGTGGGATCTTTTTTTCCCCATCAGCCTTCCTCCTGTGGGAACTTTCTTCCACATCCCCCTTGTCCTGTAGGATCTCTCTTCCCCAGCCCCCTTCCTCCTGTAGGATCTCTCTTCCCCAGCGCCATTCCTCCTGTGGGATCTCTATTCCCCTTTCTCCTTACTCCCGTCGGATCTCTCTTCCCCATCCCCCTACAACTGTGGTATCTCTTTTCCCCATCCCAATTCCACCTGTGGGATCTCTATTTCCCATCCCTCTTCCTCCTGTGGGATCTCTTTTTCCCATCCCCTTCGTCCTCTGGGATCTCCCTTCCCCATCCCCCTTCCTCCTGTGGACTCTCTCTTCCCCAGCCCCCTTCCTCCTGTAGGATTTCTCGTCCCAAGCCCCCTTCCTCCTGTGGGATCTCTTTTTGCCCATCAGCCTTCCTCCTGTGGGATATCTCTTCCCCAGCCCCCTTTCTCCTGTAGGATCTCTCGTCCCAAGCCCCCTTCCTCCTGTGGGATCTCTTTTTCCCCATCAGCCTTCCTCCTGTGGGAACTTTCTTCCACATCCCCCTTCCTCCTGTGGGATCTCTCTTCCCCATCCCCCTTCCTCCTGTGGGATCTCTCTTTCCCATCCCCCTACCTGCAGTAGGATCTCTCTTCCCCATCTCCCTTCCTCCTGAGGGAACTCTCTTCCACATCACCCTTCCTCCTGTGGGATCTCTCTTTCCCATCCCCCTTCCTCCTGTGGGATCTCTCTTTCCCCAGCCCCCTTCCTCCTGTGGGATCTCTCTTTCCCCAGCCCCTACCTGCAGTGGGATCTCTCTTCCCCATCTCTCTTCCTACTGAGGGAACTCTCTTCCACATCCCCCTTCCTCCTGTGGGATCGCTCTTCCACATCCCCCTTCCTCCTGTAGGATCTCTCTTCCCCAGCCCCCTTCCTCCTGTGGGATCTTTTTTTCCCCATCAGCCTTCCTCCTGTGGGCACTTTCTTCCACATCCCCCTTCCTCCTGTAGGATCTCTCTTCCCCAGCCCCCTTCCTCCTGTGGGATCTTTTTTTCCCCATCAGCCTTCCTCCTGTGGGAACTTTCTTCCACATCCCCCTTCCTCCTGTAGGATCTCTCTTCCCCAGCCCCCTTCCTCCTGTAGGATCTCTCTTCCCCAGCCCCCTTCCTCCTGTAGGATCTCTCTTCCCCAGCCCCCTTCCTCCTGTAGGATCTCTCTTCCCCAGCCCCCTTCCTCCTGTGGGATCTCCTTTCCCCATCAGCCTTCCTCCTGTTGAATCTCTCTTCCCCAGCCCCCTTCCTCCTATGGGATCTCTCTTCCCCATCCCCCTTCCTCCTTTGGGATCTCTTTTCCCCATCCACTTTCTCCTGTGGGATCTCTCTTCCCCATCCCCCTACCTCCTGTTTGATCTCTCTTCCTGATTCTGCTTCCTACTGTGGGATCTCTCTTCCCCATCCGCGTTCCTCCTGCCGGAAATTTGTTCACTATCACACTTTCGCCTGAGGGATCTCTCTGCCGCATCCCTCTTCCTCCTGTGGTTTCTCTCTTTCCCATCCCCCTTGCTCCTATGTGATCTCTCTTCCCATCTTGCTCCTGTGGGATCTCTCATCGCCTTCCCATTCTCCTGTGGGATCTCTATTCACCTTCCCCTTCTCCTGTGGGATCTCTCTTCCTCATCCCTCTTCCTCCTGTGGTTTCTCTCTTTCCCATCCCCCTTCCTCCTGTGGGATCTCTCTTCCCCATTCTCCTTCCTACTCTGTGATCGCTCTTCCCCATCGCCTTCCTCCTATTGGACCTATTCCCCATCCCGCTCCCTCCTGTGGTATCTCTCTTCCCCATTCTCCTTCCTGCTGTGTGATCTCTCTTCCCAATCGCCTTCCTCCTGTGGGATCTCCCTTCCCCATCCCCTTCCTCCTGTGGGACCTCTTCCCCATCCCCCTTCCTCCTGTGGGACCTCTTCCCCATTCCCCTTACTCCTGTTTGATCTCTCTTTCCTATCCCCCTTCCTCCTGTGGGATCTCTCCTACCATTACCCCCAAATCCTGTGGGATCTCTTCTCCCCATCCCACTTCTTCCTGCGGGATCTCATTTCCTCATCCTCTCCCTCCTGTGGGATGTTTCTCACCCATTAACCTTCCTGCTTTGGGATCTCTTTACCCATCCCCCATGTATATTTATTTTCCCGATCTCCTTCCTCCCTTTCGATCTCTCTTCCTGATTCAGCTTCCTACTGCGGGATCTCTCTTCAATGTCCACTTCCGCCTCCGGGATCTCTCTTCCCCATCCCTCTTCCTCCTGTGGGATATCTCTTTCCCATCCCCTTCCTCCTGTGGGATCTCTCTTCCCCTTTCTCCTTACTCCCGTGGGATCTCTCTTCCCTGATCCCCCTACAACTGTGGTATCTCTTTTCCCCATCCCAATTCCACCTGTGGGATCTCTTTTTCCCATCCCTCTTCCTCCTGTGGGATCTCTTTTTCCCATCCCCTTCGTCCTCTGGGATCTCTCTTCCCATCCCATTCCGCCTGTGGGATCTCTCTTCTCTATATCCACTTCCTCCACTGGGATCACTCTTCCCCATCCCCCTCCTCCTCTGGGAAGTCGATTCCCCATTCTCCTTCCTACTGTGTGATCTCTCTTCCCCATCCCCCTTTTTCCTGTGGTATCTCCCTTCCCCATCCCCCTTCCTCCTGTGGGATCTCTCTCCCCAGCCCCCTTCCTCCTGTGGAATCTCTCTTCCCCAGCCCCCTTCCTCCTGTAGGATTTCTCGTCCCAAGCCCCCTTCCTCCTGTGGGATCTCTTTTTGCCCATCAGCCTTCCTCCTGTGGGATATCTCTTCCCCAGCCCCCTTCCTCCTGTAGGATCTCTCGTCCCAAGCCCCCTTCCTCCTGTGGGATCTCTTTTTCCCCATCAGCCTTCCTCCTGTGGGAACTTTCTTCCACAGCCCCCTTCCTCCTGTGGGATCTCTCTTCCCCATCCCCCTTCTTCCTGTGGGATCTCTCTTTCCCATCCCCCTACCTGCAGTAGGATCTCTCTTCCCCATCTCCCTTCCTCCTGAGGGAACTCTCTTCCACATCCCCCTTCCTCCTGTGCGATCTCTCTTCCCCATCCCCCTTCCTCCTGTGGGATCTCTCTTTCCCCAGCCCCCTTCCTCCTGTGGGATCTCTCTTTCCCCAGCCCCTACCTGCAGTGGGATCTCTCTTCCCCATCTCCCTTCCTCCTGAGGGAACACTCTTCCACATCCCCCTTCCTCCTGTAGGATCTCTCTTCCCCAGCCCCCTTCACCCTGTGGGATCTCTTTTTCCCCATCAGCCTTCCTCCTGTGGGAACTATCTTCCACATCCCCCTTCCTCCTGTGGAATCTCTCTTCCACATCCCCCTTCCTCCTGTAGGATCTCTCTTCCCCAGCCCCCTTCCTCCTGTGGGATCTTTTTTCCCCCATCAGCCTTCCTCCTGTGGGAACTTTCTTCCACATCCCCCTTCCTCCTGTAGGATCTCTCTTCCCCAGCCCCCTTCCTCCTGTAGGATCTCTCTTCCCCAGCCCCCTTCCTCCTGTAGGATCTCTCTTCCCCAGCCCCCTTCCTCCTGTAGGATCTCTCTTCCCCAGCCCCCTTCCTCCTGTGGGATCTCCTTTCCCCATCAGCCTTCCTCCTGTTGAATCTCTCTTCCCCAGCCCCCTTCCTCCTATGGGATCTCTCTTCCCCATCCCCCTTCCTCCTTTGGGATCTCTTTTCCCCATCCACTTTCTCCTGTGGGATCTCTCTTCCCCATCCCCCTACCTCCTGTTTGATCTCTCTTCCTGATTCTGCTTCCTACTGTGGGATCTCTCTTCCCCATCCGCGTTCCTCCTGCCGGAAATTTGTTCACTATCACACTTTCGCCTGAGGGATCTCTCTGCCGCATCCCTCTTCCTCCTGTGGTTTCTCTCTTTCCCATCCCCCTTGCTCCTATGTGATCTCTCTTCCCATCTTGCTCCTGTGGGATCTCTCATCGCCTTCCCATTCTCCTGTGGGATCTCTATTCACCTTCCCCTTCTCCTGTGGGATCTCTCTTCCTCATCCCTCTTCCTCCTGTGGTTTCTCTCTTTCCCCAGCCCCTACCTGCAGTGGGATCTCTCTTCCCCATCTCCCTTCCTCCTGAGGGAACACTCTTCCACATCCCCCTTCCTCCTGTAGGATCTCTCTTCCCCAGCCCCCTTCACCCTGTGGGATCTCTTTTTCCCCATCAGCCTTCCTCCTGTGGGAACTTTCTTCCACATCCCCCTTCCTCCTGTGGAATCTCTCTTCCCCATCCCCCTTCCTCCTGTGGGATCTCTCTCCCCAGCCCCCTTCCTCCTTTGGAATCTCTCTTCCCCATCCCCCTTCCTCCTGTGGGATCTCTCTCCCCAGCCCCCTTCCTCCTGTAGGATCTCTCTTCCCCAGACCACTTCCTCCTGTGGAATCTCTCTTCCCCAGCCCCCTTCCTCCTGTGGGATCTCTCTTCCCCATCCCCCTACCTCCTGTTTGATCTCTCTTCCTGATTCTGCTTCCTACTGTGGGATCTCTCTTCCCCATCCGCTTCCTCCTGCCGGAAATTTCTTCCCTATCACCCTTCCTCATGAGGGATCTCTCTGCCGCATCCCCCTTCCCCCTGTGGGATCTCTCTTCAACCATCCCCCTTCCTCCTTTGGGATCTCTTTTCCCCATCCCCCTCCCGCCTGTGGGATCTCTTTTTTCCCATCTATTTCCTCCTGTGGGAACTTTCTTCCACATCCCCCTTCCTCCTGTGGGATCTCTCTTCCCCATCCCCCTTCCTCCTGCGGGATCTCTCTCCCCAGCCCCCTTCCTCCTGTGGAATCTCTCTTCCCCATCCCCCTTCCTCCTGTGGAATCTCTCTTCCCCATCCCCCTTCCTCCTGTGGGATCTCTCTCCCCAGCCCCCTTCCTCCTGTAGGATCTCTCTTCCCCAGACCCCTTCCTCCTGTGGAATCTCTCTTCCCCAGCCCCTTTCCTCCTGTGGGATCTCTCTTCCCCATCCCCCTACCTCCTGTTTGATCTCTCTTCCTGATTCCGCTTCCTACTGTGGGATCTCTCTTCCCCATCCACTTCCTCCTGCCGGAAATTTCTTCCCTATCACCCTTTCTCCTGAGGGATCTCTCTGCCGCATCCCTCTTCCTCCTGTGGGATCTCTCTTTCCCATCCCCCTTCCTCCTATGTGATCTCTCTTCCCATCTTGCTCCTGTGGGATCTCTCATCATCTTCCCCTTCTCCTGTGGGATCTCTCTTCCCCAGCCCCCTTCTCCTGTGGGATCTCTCTTCCTGATTCTGTTTCTGACTGCGAGATCTCTCTTCCCAATCTCTTTCACCATGTGGTATCTCTTCCCCATCCTCCTTACTCCTGCGGGATCTCAGTTCCACATCCCCTCCTTCCTGTGGGATCTATCTTCCCCAGCCCCTTCCTCCTGTGGGATCTCTCTTCCCCATCCCCCTTCCTTCTGTGGGAATTCTCTTCCGGATCCCCTTCCTCCTGTGGTATCTCTCTTCCCCATCTCCCTTCCTCCTGTGGGATCTCTCTTCCCCAGCCCCCTTCCTCCTGTGGGTTCTCTCTTCCCCATCAACCTTCCTCCTGTGAGATCTCGCTTTCCTATCCCCCTTCCTCCTGTGGGATCTCTCTTCCCCAGCCCCCTTACTCCAGTGGGATCTCTCTTTCCCATTCTCCTTCCTCTTGTGGGAACTGTCTTCCCCATCTCCCTTCCTTCTGTGGGAATTCACTTCCGGATCACCTTCCTCCTGTGGGATCTATCTTCCCCATCCCCCTTCCTCCTGTGGGATCTCACTTTCCCAAGCCCCCTTCCTCCTGTGGGATCTCTCTTTCCCATCCCTCTATCTGCAGTGGGATCTCTCTTCCCCATCTCCCTTCCTTCTGTGGGAATTCTCTTCCGGATCCCCTTCCTCCTGTGGTATCTCTCTTCCCCATCTCCCTTCCTCCTGTGGGATATCTCTTCCCCAGCCCCCTTCCTCCTGTGGGATCTCTCTTCAACCATCCCCCTTCTTCCTCTGGGATCTCTTTTCCCCATCCCCCTCCCGCCTGTGGGATCTCTTTTTTCCCATCTATTTCCTCCTGTGGGAACTTTCTTCCACATCCCCCTTCCTCCTGTGGGATCTCTCTTCCCCAGCCCCCTTCCTCCTGTGGTATGTCTATTCCCCATCCCCCTACCTCCTGTTTGATCTCTTTTCCTGATTCTGCTTCCTACTGTGGGATCTCTCTTCCCCATCCACTTCCTCCTGCCGGAAATTACTTCCCTATCACCCTTTCTCCTGAGGGATCTCTCTGCCGCATCCCTCTTCCTCCTGTGGGATCTCTCTTTCCCATCCCCCTTCCTCCTATGTGATCTCTCTTCCCATCTTGCTCCTGTGGGATCTCTCATCACCTTCCCCTTCTCCTGTGGGATCTCTCTTCCCCAGCCCCCTTCTCCTGTGGGATCTCTCTTCCTGATTCTGTTTCTGACTGCGAGATCTCTCTTCCCAATCTCTTTCACCATGTGGTATCTCTTCCCCATCCTCCTTACTCCTGCGGGATCTCAGTTCCACATCCCCTCCTTCCTGTGGGATCTATCTTCCCCAGCCCCTTCCTCCTGTGGGATCTCTCTTCCCCATCCCCCTTCCTTCTGTGGGAATTCTCTTCCGGATCCCCTTCCTCCTGTGGTATCTCTCTTCCCCATCTCCCTTCCTCCTGTGGGATCTCTCTTCCCCAGCCCCCTTCCTCCTGTGGGTTCTCTCTTCCCCATCAACCTTCCTCCTGTGAGATCTCGCTTTCCTATCCCCCTTCCTCCTGTGGGATCTCTCTTCCCCAGCCCCCTTACTCCAGTGGGATCTCTCTTTCCCATTCTCCTTCCTCTTGTGGGAACTGTCTTCCCCATCTCCCTTCCTTCTGTGGGAATTCACTTCCGGATCACCTTCCTCCTGTGGGATCTATCTTCCCCATCCCCCTTCCTCCTGTGGGATCTCACTTTCCCAAGCCCCCTTCCTCCTGTGGGATCTCTCTTTCCCATCCCTCTATCTGCAGTGGGATCTCTCTTCCCCATCTCCCTTCCTTCTGTGGGAATTCTCTTCCGGATCCCCTTCCTCCTGTGGTATCTCTCTTCCCCATCTCCCTTCCTCCTGTGGGATATCTCTTCCCCAGCCCCCTTCCTCCTGTGGGATCTCTCTTCAACCATCCCCCTTCTTCCTCTGGGATCTCTTTTCCCCATCCCCCTCCCGCCTGTGGGATCTCTTTTTTCCCATCTATTTCCTCCTGTGGGAACTTTCTTCCACATCCCCCTTCCTCCTGTGGGATCTCTCTTCCCCAGCCCCCTTCCTCCTGTGATATGTCTATTCCCCATCCCCCTACCTCCTGTTTGATCTCTTTTCCTGATTCTGCTTCCTACTGTGGGATCTCTCTTCCCCATCCACTTCCTCCTGCCGGAAATTACTTCCCTATCACCCTTTCTCCTGAGGGATCTCTCTGCCGCATCCCTCTTCCTCCTGTGGGATCTCTCTTTCCCATCCCCCTTCCTCCTATGTGATCTCTCTTCCCATCTTGCTCCTGTGGGATCTCTCATCACCTTCCCCTTCTCCTGTGGGATCTCTCTTCCCCAGCCCCCTTCTCCTGTGGGATCTCTCTTCCTGATTCTGTTTCTGACTGCGAGATCTCTCTTCCCAATCTCTTTCACCATGTGGTATCTCTTCCCCATCCTCCTTACTCCTGCGGGATCTCAGTTCCACATCCCCTCCTTCCTGTGGGATCTATCTTCCCCAGCCCCTTCCTCCTGTGGGATCTCTCTTCCCCATCCCCCTTCCTTCTGTGGGAATTCTCTTCCGGATCCCCTTCCTCCTGTGGTATCTCTCTTTCCCATCCCCCTTCCTCCTGTGGGATCTCTCTTCCCCATTCTCCTTCCTACTCTGTGATCGCTCTTCCCCATCGCCTTCCTCCTATTGGACCTATTCCCCATCCCGCTCCCTCCTGTGGTATCTCTCTTCCCCATTCTCCTTCCTGCTGTGTGATCTCTCTTCCCAATCGCCTTCCTCCTGTGGGATCTCCCTTCCCCATCCCCTTCCTCCTGTGGGACCTCTTCCCCATCCCCCTTCCTCCTGTGGGACCTCTTCCCCATTCCCCTTACTCCTGTTTGATCTCTCTTTCCTATCCCCCTTCCTCCTGTGGGATCTCTCCTACCATTACCCCCAAATCCTGTGGGATCTCTTCTCCCCATCCCACTTCTTCCTGCGGGATCTCATTTCCTCATCCTCTCCCTCCTGTGGGATGTTTCTCACCCATTAACCTTCCTGCTTTGGGATCTCTTTACCCATCCCCCATGTATATTTATTTTCCCGATCTCCTTCCTCCCTTTCGATCTCTCTTCCTGATTCAGCTTCCTACTGCGGGATCTCTCTTCAATGTCCACTTCCGCCTCCGGGATCTCTCTTCCCCATCCCTCTTCCTCCTGTGGGATATCTCTTTCCCATCCCCTTCCTCCTGTGGGATCTCTCTTCCCCTTTCTCCTTACTCCCGTGGGATCTCTCTTCCCTGATCCCCCTACAACTGTGGTATCTCTTTTCCCCATCCCAATTCCACCTGTGGGATCTCTTTTTCCCATCCCTCTTCCTCCTGTGGGATCTCTTTTTCCCATCCCCTTCGTCCTCTGGGATCTCTCTTCCCATCCCATTCCGCCTGTGGGATCTCTCTTCTCTATATCCACTTCCTCCACTGGGATCACTCTTCCCCATCCCCCTCCTCCTCTGGGAAGTCGATTCCCCATTCTCCTTCCTACTGTGTGATCTCTCTTCCCCATCCCCCTTTTTCCTGTGGTATCTCCCTTCCCCATCCCCCTTCCTCCTGTGGGATCTCTCTCCCCAGCCCCCTTCCTCCTGTGGAATCTCTCTTCCCCAGCCCCCTTCCTCCTGTAGGATTTCTCGTCCCAAGCCCCCTTCCTCCTGTGGGATCTCTTTTTGCCCATCAGCCTTCCTCCTGTGGGATATCTCTTCCCCAGCCCCCTTCCTCCTGTAGGATCTCTCGTCCCAAGCCCCCTTCCTCCTGTGGGATCTCTTTTTCCCCATCAGCCTTCCTCCTGTGGGAACTTTCTTCCACAGCCCCCTTCCTCCTGTGGGATCTCTCTTCCCCATCCCCCTTCTTCCTGTGGGATCTCTCTTTCCCATCCCCCTACCTGCAGTAGGATCTCTCTTCCCCATCTCCCTTCCTCCTGAGGGAACTCTCTTCCACATCCCCCTTCCTCCTGTGCGATCTCTCTTCCCCATCCCCCTTCCTCCTGTGGGATCTCTCTTTCCCCAGCCCCCTTCCTCCTGTGGGATCTCTCTTTCCCCAGCCCCTACCTGCAGTGGGATCTCTCTTCCCCATCTCCCTTCCTCCTGAGGGAACACTCTTCCACATCCCCCTTCCTCCTGTAGGATCTCTCTTCCCCAGCCCCCTTCACCCTGTGGGATCTCTTTTTCCCCATCAGCCTTCCTCCTGTGGGAACTATCTTCCACATCCCCCTTCCTCCTGTGGAATCTCTCTTCCACATCCCCCTTCCTCCTGTAGGATCTCTCTTCCCCAGCCCCCTTCCTCCTGTGGGATCTTTTTTCCCCCATCAGCCTTCCTCCTGTGGGAACTTTCTTCCACATCCCCCTTCCTCCTGTAGGATCTCTCTTCCCCAGCCCCCTTCCTCCTGTAGGATCTCTCTTCCCCAGCCCCCTTCCTCCTGTAGGATCTCTCTTCCCCAGCCCCCTTCCTCCTGTAGGATCTCTCTTCCCCAGCCCCCTTCCTCCTGTGGGATCTCCTTTCCCCATCAGCCTTCCTCCTGTTGAATCTCTCTTCCCCAGCCCCCTTCCTCCTATGGGATCTCTCTTCCCCATCCCCCTTCCTCCTTTGGGATCTCTTTTCCCCATCCACTTTCTCCTGTGGGATCTCTCTTCCCCATCCCCCTACCTCCTGTTTGATCTCTCTTCCTGATTCTGCTTCCTACTGTGGGATCTCTCTTCCCCATCCGCGTTCCTCCTGCCGGAAATTTGTTCACTATCACACTTTCGCCTGAGGGATCTCTCTGCCGCATCCCTCTTCCTCCTGTGGTTTCTCTCTTTCCCATCCCCCTTGCTCCTATGTGATCTCTCTTCCCATCTTGCTCCTGTGGGATCTCTCATCGCCTTCCCATTCTCCTGTGGGATCTCTATTCACCTTCCCCTTCTCCTGTGGGATCTCTCTTCCTCATCCCTCTTCCTCCTGTGGTTTCTCTCTTTCCCCAGCCCCTACCTGCAGTGGGATCTCTCTTCCCCATCTCCCTTCCTCCTGAGGGAACACTCTTCCACATCCCCCTTCCTCCTGTAGGATCTCTCTTCCCCAGCCCCCTTCACCCTGTGGGATCTCTTTTTCCCCATCAGCCTTCCTCCTGTGGGAACTTTCTTCCACATCCCCCTTCCTCCTGTGGAATCTCTCTTCCCCATCCCCCTTCCTCCTGTGGGATCTCTCTCCCCAGCCCCCTTCCTCCTTTGGAATCTCTCTTCCCCATCCCCCTTCCTCCTGTGGGATCTCTCTCCCCAGCCCCCTTCCTCCTGTAGGATCTCTCTTCCCCAGACCACTTCCTCCTGTGGAATCTCTCTTCCCCAGCCCCCTTCCTCCTGTGGGATCTCTCTTCCCCATCCCCCTACCTCCTGTTTGATCTCTCTTCCTGATTCTGCTTCCTACTGTGGGATCTCTCTTCCCCATCCGCTTCCTCCTGCCGGAAATTTCTTCCCTATCACCCTTCCTCATGAGGGATCTCTCTGCCGCATCCCCCTTCCCCCTGTGGGATCTCTCTTCAACCATCCCCCTTCCTCCTTTGGGATCTCTTTTCCCCATCCCCCTCCCGCCTGTGGGATCTCTTTTTTCCCATCTATTTCCTCCTGTGGGAACTTTCTTCCACATCCCCCTTCCTCCTGTGGGATCTCTCTTCCCCATCCCCCTTCCTCCTGCGGGATCTCTCTCCCCAGCCCCCTTCCTCCTGTGGAATCTCTCTTCCCCATCCCCCTTCCTCCTGTGGAATCTCTCTTCCCCATCCCCCTTCCTCCTGTGGGATCTCTCTCCCCAGCCCCCTTCCTCCTGTAGGATCTCTCTTCCCCAGACCCCTTCCTCCTGTGGAATCTCTCTTCCCCAGCCCCTTTCCTCCTGTGGGATCTCTCTTCCCCATCCCCCTACCTCCTGTTTGATCTCTCTTCCTGATTCCGCTTCCTACTGTGGGATCTCTCTTCCCCATCCACTTCCTCCTGCCGGAAATTTCTTCCCTATCACCCTTTCTCCTGAGGGATCTCTCTGCCGCATCCCTCTTCCTCCTGTGGGATCTCTCTTTCCCATCCCCCTTCCTCCTATGTGATCTCTCTTCCCATCTTGCTCCTGTGGGATCTCTCATCATCTTCCCCTTCTCCTGTGGGATCTCTCTTCCCCAGCCCCCTTCTCCTGTGGGATCTCTCTTCCTGATTCTGTTTCTGACTGCGAGATCTCTCTTCCCAATCTCTTTCACCATGTGGTATCTCTTCCCCATCCTCCTTACTCCTGCGGGATCTCAGTTCCACATCCCCTCCTTCCTGTGGGATCTATCTTCCCCAGCCCCTTCCTCCTGTGGGATCTCTCTTCCCCATCCCCCTTCCTTCTGTGGGAATTCTCTTCCGGATCCCCTTCCTCCTGTGGTATCTCTCTTCCCCATCTCCCTTCCTCCTGTGGGATCTCTCTTCCCCAGCCCCCTTCCTCCTGTGGGTTCTCTCTTCCCCATCAACCTTCCTCCTGTGAGATCTCGCTTTCCTATCCCCCTTCCTCCTGTGGGATCTCTCTTCCCCAGCCCCCTTACTCCAGTGGGATCTCTCTTTCCCATTCTCCTTCCTCTTGTGGGAACTGTCTTCCCCATCTCCCTTCCTTCTGTGGGAATTCACTTCCGGATCACCTTCCTCCTGTGGGATCTATCTTCCCCATCCCCCTTCCTCCTGTGGGATCTCACTTTCCCAAGCCCCCTTCCTCCTGTGGGATCTCTCTTTCCCATCCCTCTATCTGCAGTGGGATCTCTCTTCCCCATCTCCCTTCCTTCTGTGGGAATTCTCTTCCGGATCCCCTTCCTCCTGTGGTATCTCTCTTCCCCATCTCCCTTCCTCCTGTGGGATATCTCTTCCCCAGCCCCCTTCCTCCTGTGGGATCTCTCTTCAACCATCCCCCTTCTTCCTCTGGGATCTCTTTTCCCCATCCCCCTCCCGCCTGTGGGATCTCTTTTTTCCCATCTATTTCCTCCTGTGGGAACTTTCTTCCACATCCCCCTTCCTCCTGTGGGATCTCTCTTCCCCAGCCCCCTTCCTCCTGTGGTATGTCTATTCCCCATCCCCCTACCTCCTGTTTGATCTCTTTTCCTGATTCTGCTTCCTACTGTGGGATCTCTCTTCCCCATCCACTTCCTCCTGCCGGAAATTACTTCCCTATCACCCTTTCTCCTGAGGGATCTCTCTGCCGCATCCCTCTTCCTCCTGTGGGATCTCTCTTTCCCATCCCCCTTCCTCCTATGTGATCTCTCTTCCCATCTTGCTCCTGTGGGATCTCTCATCACCTTCCCCTTCTCCTGTGGGATCTCTCTTCCCCAGCCCCCTTCTCCTGTGGGATCTCTCTTCCTGATTCTGTTTCTGACTGCGAGATCTCTCTTCCCAATCTCTTTCACCATGTGGTATCTCTTCCCCATCCTCCTTACTCCTGCGGGATCTCAGTTCCACATCCCCTCCTTCCTGTGGGATCTATCTTCCCCAGCCCCTTCCTCCTGTGGGATCTCTCTTCCCCATCCCCCTTCCTTCTGTGGGAATTCTCTTCCGGATCCCCTTCCTCCTGTGGTATCTCTCTTCCCCATCTCCCTTCCTCCTGTGGGATCTCTCTTCCCCAGCCCCCTTCCTCCTGTGGGTTCTCTCTTCCCCATCAACCTTCCTCCTGTGAGATCTCGCTTTCCTATCCCCCTTCCTCCTGTGGGATCTCTCTTCCCCAGCCCCCTTACTCCAGTGGGATCTCTCTTTCCCATTCTCCTTCCTCTTGTGGGAACTGTCTTCCCCATCTCCCTTCCTTCTGTGGGAATTCACTTCCGGATCACCTTCCTCCTGTGGGATCTATCTTCCCCATCCCCCTTCCTCCTGTGGGATCTCACTTTCCCAAGCCCCCTTCCTCCTGTGGGATCTCTCTTTCCCATCCCTCTATCTGCAGTGGGATCTCTCTTCCCCATCTCCCTTCCTTCTGTGGGAATTCTCTTCCGGATCCCCTTCCTCCTGTGGTATCTCTCTTCCCCATCTCCCTTCCTCCTGTGGGATATCTCTTCCCCAGCCCCCTTCCTCCTGTGGGATCTCTCTTCAACCATCCCCCTTCTTCCTCTGGGATCTCTTTTCCCCATCCCCCTCCCGCCTGTGGGATCTCTTTTTTCCCATCTATTTCCTCCTGTGGGAACTTTCTTCCACATCCCCCTTCCTCCTGTGGGATCTCTCTTCCCCAGCCCCCTTCCTCCTGTGATATGTCTATTCCCCATCCCCCTACCTCCTGTTTGATCTCTTTTCCTGATTCTGCTTCCTACTGTGGGATCTCTCTTCCCCATCCACTTCCTCCTGCCGGAAATTACTTCCCTATCACCCTTTCTCCTGAGGGATCTCTCTGCCGCATCCCTCTTCCTCCTGTGGGATCTCTCTTTCCCATCCCCCTTCCTCCTATGTGATCTCTCTTCCCATCTTGCTCCTGTGGGATCTCTCATCACCTTCCCCTTCTCCTGTGGGATCTCTCTTCCCCAGCCCCCTTCTCCTGTGGGATCTCTCTTCCTGATTCTGTTTCTGACTGCGAGATCTCTCTTCCCAATCTCTTTCACCATGTGGTATCTCTTCCCCATCCTCCTTACTCCTGCGGGATCTCAGTTCCACATCCCCTCCTTCCTGTGGGATCTATCTTCCCCAGCCCCTTCCTCCTGTGGGATCTCTCTTCCCCATCCCCCTTCCTTCTGTGGGAATTCTCTTCCGGATCCCCTTCCTCCTGTGGTATCTCTCTTCCCCATCTCCCTTCCTCCTGTGGGATCTCTCTTCCCCAGCCCCCTTCCTCCTGTGGGTTCTCTCTTCCCCATCAACCTTCCTCCTGTGAGATCTCGCTTTCCTATCCCCCTTCCTCCTGTGGGATCTCTCTTCCCCAGCCCCCTTACTCCAGTGGGATCTCTCTTTCCCATTCTCCTTCCTCTTGTGGGAACTGTCTTCCCCATCTCCCTTCCTTCTGTGGGAATTCACTTCCGGATCACCTTCCTCCTGTGGGATCTATCTTCCCCATCCCCCTTCCTCCTGTGGGATCTCACTTTCCCAAGCCCCCTTCCTCCTGTGGGATCTCTCTTTCCCATCCCTCTATCTGCAGTGGGATCTCTCTTCCCCATCTCCCTTCCTTCTGTGGGAATTCTCTTCCGGATCCCCTTCCTCCTGTGGTATCTCTCTTCCCCATCTCCCTTCCTCCTGTGGGATATCTCTTCCCCAGCCCCCTTCCTCCTGTGGGATCTCTCTTCAACCATCCCCCTTCTTCCTCTGGGATCTCTTTTCCCCATCCCCCTCCCGCCTGTGGGATCTCTTTTTTCCCATCTATTTCCTCCTGTGGGAACTTTCTTCCACATCCCCCTTCCTCCTGTGGGATCTCTCTTCCCCAGCCCCCTTCCTCCTGTGGTATGTCTATTCCCCATCCCCCTACCTCCTGTTTGATCTCTTTTCCTGATTCTGCTTCCTACTGTGGGATCTCTCTTCCCCATCCACTTCCTCCTGCCGGAAATTACTTCCCTATCACCCTTTCTCCTGAGGGATCTCTCTGCCGCATCCCTCTTCCTCCTGTGGGATCTCTCTTTCCCATCCCCCTTCCTCCTATGTGATCTCTCTTCCCATCTTGCTCCTGTGGGATCTCTCATCACCTTCCCCTTCTCCTGTGGGATCTCTCTTCCCCAGCCCCCTTCTCCTGTGGGATCTCTCTTCCTGATTCTGTTTCTGACTGCGAGATCTCTCTTCCCAATCTCTTTCACCATGTGGTATCTCTTCCCCATCCTCCTTACTCCTGCGGGATCTCAGTTCCACATCCCCTCCTTCCTGTGGGATCTATCTTCCCCAGCCCCTTCCTCCTGTGGGATCTCTCTTCCCCATCCCCCTTCCTTCTGTGGGAATTCTCTTCCGGATCCCCTTCCTCCTGTGGTATCTCTCTTCCCCATCTCCCTTCCTCCTGTGGGATCTCTCTTCCCCAGCCCCCTTCCTCCTGTGGGTTCTCTCTTCCCCATCAACCTTCCTCCTGTGAGATCTCGCTTTCCTATCCCCCTTCCTCCTGTGGGATCTCTCTTCCCCAGCCCCCTTACTCCAGTGGGATCTCTCTTTCCCATTCTCCTTCCTCTTGTGGGAACTGTCTTCCCCATCTCCCTTCCTTCTGTGGGAATTCACTTCCGGATCACCTTCCTCCTGTGGGATCTATCTTCCCCATCCCCCTTCCTCCTGTGGGATCTCACTTTCCCAAGCCCCCTTCCTCCTGTGGGATCTCTCTTTCCCATCCCTCTATCTGCAGTGGGATCTCTCTTCCCCATCTCCCTTCCTTCTGTGGGAATTCTCTTCCGGATCCCCTTCCTCCTGTGGTATCTCTCTTCCCCATCTCCCTTCCTCCTGTGGGATATCTCTTCCCCAGCCCCCTTCCTCCTGTGGGATCTCTCTTCAACCATCCCCCTTCTTCCTCTGGGATCTCTTTTCCCCATCCCCCTCCCGCCTGTGGGATCTCTTTTTTCCCATCTATTTCCTCCTGTGGGAACTTTCTTCCACATCCCCCTTCCTCCTGTGGGATCTCTCTTCCCCAGCCCCTTTCCTCCTGTGATATGTCTATTCCCCATCCCCCTACCTCCTGTTTGATCTCTTTTCCTGATTCTGCTTCCTACTGTGGGATCTCTCTTCCCCATCCACTTCCTCCTGCCGGAAATTACTTCCCTATCACCCTTTCTCCTGAGGGATCTCTCTGCCGCATCCCTCTTCCTCCTGTGGGATCTCTCTTTCCCATCCCCCTTCCTCCTATGTGATCTCTCTTCCCATCTTGCTCCTGTGGGATCTCTCATCACCTTCCCCTTCTCCTGTGGGATCTCTCTTCCCCAGCCCCCTTCTCCTGTGGGATCTCTCTTCCTGATTCTGTTTCTGACTGCGAGATCTCTCTTCCCAATCTCTTTCACCATGTGGTATCTCTTCCCCATCCTCCTTACTCCTGCGGGATCTCAGTTCCACATCCCCTCCTTCCTGTGGGATCTATCTTCCCCAGCCCCTTCCTCCTGTGGGATCTCTCTTCCCCATCCCCCTTCCTTCTGTGGGAATTCTCTTCCGGATCCCCTTCCTCCTGTGGTATCTCTCTTCCCCATCTCCCTTCCTCCTGTGGGATCTCTCTTCCCCAGCCCCCTTCCTCCTGTGGGTTCTCTCTTCCCCATCAACCTTCCTCCTGTGAGATCTCGCTTTCCTATCCCCCTTCCTCCTGTGGGATCTCTCTTCCCCAGCCCCCTTACTCCAGTGGGATCTCTCTTTCCCATTCTCCTTCCTCTTGTGGGAACTGTCTTCCCCATCTCCCTTCCTTCTGTGGGAATTCACTTCCGGATCACCTTCCTCCTGTGGGATCTATCTTCCCCATCCCCCTTCCTCCTGTGGGATCTCACTTTCCCAAGCCCCCTTCCTCCTGTGGGATCTCTCTTTCCCATCCCTCTATCTGCAGTGGGATCTCTCTTCCCCATCTCCCTTCCTTCTGTGGGAATTCTCTTCCGGATCCCCTTCCTCCTGTGGTATCTCTCTTCCCCATCTCCCTTCCTCCTGTGGGATATCTCTTCCCCAGCCCCCTTCCTCCTGTGGGATCTCTCTTCAACCATCCCCCTTCTTCCTCTGGGATCTCTTTTCCCCATCCCCCTCCCGCCTGTGGGATCTCTTTTTTCCCATCTATTTCCTCCTGTGGGAACTTTCTTCCACATCCCCCTTCCTCCTGTGGGATCTCTCTTCCCCAGCCCCCTTCCTCCTGTGGTATGTCTATTCCCCATCCCCCTACCTCCTGTTTGATCTCTTTTCCTGATTCTGCTTCCTACTGTGGGATCTCTCTTCCCCATCCACTTCCTCCTGCCGGAAATTTCTTCCCTATCACCCTTTCTCCTGAGGGATCTCTCTGCCGCATCCCTCTTCCTCCTGTGGGATCTCTCTTTCCCATCCCCCTTCCTCCTATGTGATCTCTCTTCCCATCTTGCTCCTGTGGGATCTCTCATCACCTTCCCGTTCTCCTGTGGGATCTCTCTTCCCCAGCCCCCTTCTCCTGTGGGATCTCTCTTCCTGATTCTGTTTCTGACTGCAAGATCTCTCTTCCCAATCTCTTTCACCATGTGGTATCTCTTCCCCAGCCCCCTTCCTCCTATGGGATCTCTCTTCCCCATCCCCCTTCCTCCTTTGGGTTCTCTTTTCCCCATTCACTTTCTCCTGTGGGATCTCTCTTCCCCATCCCCCTACCTCCTGTTTGATCTCTCTTCCTGATTCTGCTTCCTACTGTGGGATCTCTCTTCCCCATCCGCGTTCCTCCTGCCGGAAATATCTTCCCTATCACACTTTCGCCTGAGGGATCTCTCTGCCGCATCCCTCTTCCTCCTCTGGTTTCTCTTTTTCCCATCCCCCTTGCTCCTATGTGATCTCTCTTCCCATCTTGCTCCTGTGGGATCTCTCATCGCCTTCCCATTCTCCTGTGGGATCTCTATTCACCTTCCCCTTCTCCTGTGGGATCTCTCTTCCCCATCCCTCTTCCTCCTGTGGTTTCTCTCTTTCCCATCCCCCTTGCTCCTATGTGATCTCTCTTCCCATCTTGCTCCTGTGGGATCTCTCATCACCTTCCCCTTCTACTGTGGGATCTCTCTTCCCCATCCCCTTCATCCTGTGAGATCTCTATTTCCCATCCCCCTTCCTCCTGTGGGATCTCCTTTCCCCATCCCCCTCCTCCTGTGGGATCTCTCTTCCCCATTCTCCTTCCTACTCTGTGATCGCTCTTCCCCATCGCCTTCCTCCTATTGGACCTATTCCCCATCCCCCTCCCTCCTGTGGTATCTCTCTTCCCCATTCTCCTTCCTACTGTGTGATGTCTCTTCCCAATCGCCTTCCTCCTGTGGGATCTCCCTTCCCCATCCCCTTCCTCCTGTGGGACCTCTTCACCATCCCCCTTCCTCCTGTGGGACCTCTTCCCCATTCCCCTTACTCCTGTTTGATCTCTCTTTCCTATCCCCCTTCCTCCTGTGGGATCTCTCCTACCATTACCCCCAAATCCTGTGGGATCTCTTCTCCCCATCCCACTTCTTCCTGCGGGATCTCATTTCCTCATCCTCTCCCTCCTGTGGGATGTTTCTCACCCATTAACCTTCCTGCTTTGGGATCTCTTTACCCATCCCCCATGTATATTTATTTTCCCGATCTCCTTCCTCCCTTTCGATCTCTCTTCCTGATTCAGCTTCCTACTGCGGGATATCTCTTCAATGTCCACTTCCGCCTCCGGGATCTCTCTTCCCCATCCCTCTTCCTCCTGTGGGATATCTCTTTCCCATCCCCTTCCTCCTGTGGGATCTCTATTCCCCTTTCTCCTTACTCCCGTCGGATCTCTCTTCCCCATCCCCCTACAACTGTGGTATCTCTTTTCCCCATCCCAATTCCACCTGTGGGATCTCTTTTTCCCATCCCTCTTCCTCCTGTGGGATCTCTTTTCCCCATCCCCTTCGTCCTCTGGGATCTCTCTTCCCATCCCATTCCGCCTGTGGGATCTCTCTTCTCTATATCCACTTCCTCCACTGGGATCACTCTTCCCCATCCCCCTCCTCCTCTGGGACGTCGATTCCCCATTCTCCTTCCTACTGTGTGATCTCTCTTCCCCATCCCCCTTTTTCCTGTGGGATCTCCCTTCCCCATCCCCCTTCCTCCTGTGGGATCTCTCTCCCCAGCCCCCTTCCACCTGTGGAATCTCTCTTCCCCAGCCCCCTTCCTCCTGTAGGATTTCTCGTCCCAAGCCCCCTTCCTCCTGTGGGATCTCTTTTTGCCCATCAGCCTTCCTCCTGTAGGATATCTCTTCCCCAGCCCCCTTCCTCCTGTAGGATCTCTCGTCCCAAGCCCCCTTCCCCCTGTGGGATCTCTTTTTCCCCATCAGCCTTCCTCCTGTGGGAACTTTCTTCCACATCCCCCTTCCTCCTGTAGGATCTCTCTTCCCCATCCCCCTTCCTCCTGTGGGATCTCTCTTTCCCATCCCCCTACCTGCAGTAGGATCTCTCTTCCCCATCTCCCTTCCTCCTGAGGGAACTCTCTTCCACATCCCCCTTCCTCCTGTGGGATCTCTCTTTCCCATCCCCCTACCTGCAGTAGGATCTCTCTTCCCCATCTCCCTTCCTCCTGAGGGAACTCTCTTCCACATCCCCCTTCCTCCTGTGGGATCTCTCTTCCCCATCCCCCTTCCTCCTGTGGGATCTCTCTTTCCCCAGCCCCCTTCCTCCTGTGGGATCTCTCTTTCCCCAGCCCCTACCTGCAGTGGGATCTCTCTTCCCCATCTCCCTTTCCTCCGGAGGGATCTCTTTTTCCTATCGTCCTGCATCCTGTGGGATCTCTCTCCCCCATCCACCTTCCTCCTGTGGCATCTCTCTTCCCCATCGTCCTTCATCCTGTGGGATCTCTCTCCCCCATCCCCCTTCCTCCTGTGGGATCTCTCTTCCCTATCCCCCTTTCCTCCGGAGGGATCTCTTTTTCCCCATCCATTTCCACCTGTGGGATCTCTATTCCCCATCGTCCTTCATCCTGCGGGATCTCTCTCCCCCATCCACCTTCCTCCTGTTGGATCTCTCTTCCCCATCTCCTTCTTCCTATGGGACCTCTTCCCCATTCCCCTTCCTCCTGTGGGATCTCTCTTCCCCATCCACCTTCCTCCTGTGGGATCTCTCCTTCCCATTCCCTTTCCTCCCATAGGATCTCTCTTTCCTAACCCCTTCCACCTGTGGGAACTCCCCATCCCCCCAACTCCTGCGGCATCTCCTTTCCTCATCCCTTCCTTCCTTTGGGATCACTTTTCCCCATCCCCCTTCCTCCTGTGGGATCCGTTTTCCCCATCCCCTTCCTCCTGTGGGATATCTCTTCCCCGTGACCTTTCCTCCTGCAGGATCTCTCTTTCCTATCCCCCTTAAACCTGTGGGAACTCTCTTCCCAATCCCCCCATATCTGTAGTATCTCTCTTCCCCATCCCATTTCCTACTGTGGGATCACTTATCAACATCCAGCTTCCTCCTGTGGGATCTCTTTTCTCGATCTCCTTCCTCCTGTGGGATATCTCTTCCCCATTCCTTTCTTCCTGTTGGATCTCTCTTCCCCATCCCCCTTCCGCTTGTGGGATCTCTCATGCCCATCACTCTTTTTCCTGAGGGATCACTCTTCCCCATCCCCTTCCTCCTCTGGGATCTCGATAACCCATCCCCTTCCTCCTGTGGAATCTCCCTTCCCCATCCCCCTTCCTCCTGTGGAATCTCTCTTCCCGATTCTGCTTCCTATTGTGGGATCTCTCTTCAGCATCCAATAACTCCTGCCGGAAATTTCTTCCCAATCCTCCTTCCCTCTGTGGGATCTCTCTTCCACATCCCCCTTCCTCCTGTGGGATCTCTCTTCCCCATCTCCCATCCTCCTGCGGGATCTCTCTTCCACATCCCCCTTCCTCCTGTGGGATCTCTCTTCCCCATCCCCCTTCCTCCTGTGGGATCTCTCTTTCCCCAGCCCCTACCTGCAGTGGGATCTCTCTTCCCCATCTCCCTTTCCTCCTGTGGCATCTCTCTTCCCCATCGTCCTTCATCCTGTGGGATCTCTCTCCCCCATCCCCCTTCCTCCTGTGGGATCTCTCTTCCCTATCCCCCTTTCCTCCGGAGGGATCTCTTTTTCCCCATCCATTTCCACCTGTGGGATCTCTATTCCCCATCGTCCTTCATCCTGTGGGATCTCTCTCCCCCATCCACCTTCCTCCTGTTGGATCTCTCTTCCCCATCCACCTTCCTCCTGTGGGATCTCTCCTTCCCATTCCCTTTCCTCCCATAGGATCTCTCTTTCCTAACCCCTTCCACCTGTGGGAACTCCCCATCCCCCCAACTCCTGCGGCATCTCCTTTCCTCATCCCTTCCTTCTTTTGGGATCACTTTTCCCCATCCCCCTTCCTCCTGTGGGATCCGTTTTCCCCATCCCCTTCCTCCTGTGGGATATCTCTTCCCCGTGACCTTTCCTCCTGCAGGATCTCTCTTTCCTATCCCCCTTAAACCTGTGGGAACTCTCTTCCCAATCCCCCCATAACTGTAGTATCTCTCTTCCCCATCCCATTTCCTACTGCGGGATCACTTATCAACATCCAGCTTCCTCCTGTGGGATCTCTTTTCGCGATCTCCTTCCTCCTGTGGGATATCTCTTCCCCATTCCTTTCTTCCTGTTAGATCTCTCTTCCCCATCCCCCTTCCTCCTATGGGATCTCCCTTCCCCATCCCTTTCCGCTTGTGGGATCTCTCATGCCCATCACTCTTTTTCCTGAGGGATCACTCTTCCCCATCCCCTTCCTCCTCTGGGATCTCGATAACCCATCCCCTTCCTCCTGTGGAATCTCCCTTCCCCATCCCCCTTCCTCCTGTGGAATCTCTCTTCCCGATTCTGCTTCCTATTGTGGGATCTCTCTTCCGCATCCAATAACTCCTGCCGGAAATTTTTTCCCAATCCTCCTTCCCTCTGTGGGATCTCTCTTCCACATCCCCCTTCCTCCTGTGGGATCTCTCTTCCCCATCTCCCATCCTCCTGTGGGATCTCTCTTCCCCAGCCCCCTACCTCCAGTGGGATCTCTCTTTCCCATTCTCCTTCCTCTTGCGGGATCTCTCTTCCCCATCTCCCTTCCTTCTGTGGGAATTCTATTCCGGATCCCCTTCCTGCTGTGGTAACTCTCTTTCCCATCCCCCTACCACCTGTTTGATCTCTCTTCCTGATGCTGCTTCCTACTGTGGGATCACTCTTCCCCATCCACTTCCTCCTGCCGGAAATTTCCTCCCCATCCCCCGTCCTCCTGTGGGATCTCTATTCCACATCCCCCATCCTCCTGTGGGATCTCTCTTCCCCATCCCCCGTCCTCCTGTGGGATCTCGCTTCCCCATCCCCCTCCTTTTGTGGGATCTCTCTTCCCCATCTCCCTTCCTCCTGTGGGATCTCTCTTCCCAATCCCCTTCCTCCTGTGGTATCTCTCTTTCGCATCCCCCTACCTCCTGTTGGATCTCTCTTCCTGATTCGGCTTCCTATTCTGGGATCTCTCTTCCGCATCCAATAACTCCTGCCGGAAATTTCTTCCCAATCCTCCTTCCCTCTGTGGGATCTATCTTCCACATCCCCCTTCCTCCTGTGGGATCTCTCTTCCCCATCTCCCATCCTCCAGTGGGATCTCTCTTTCCCATTCTCCTTCCTCTTGTGGGATCTCTCTTCCCCATCTCCCTTCCTTCTGTGGGAATTCTCTTCCGGATCTCCTTCCTCCTGTGGTATCTCTCTTTCCCATCCCCCTACCACCTGTTGGATCACTCTTCCTGATGCTGCTTCCTACTGTGGGATCACTCTTCCCCATCCACTTCCTCCTGCAGGAAATTTCCTCCCCATCCCCCGTCCTCCTGTGGGACAATAGACAATAGGTGCAGAAGTAGACCATTCGGCCCTTCGAGCCTGCACCGCCATTTTGAGATCATGGCTGATCATCTACTATCAATACCCGGTTCCTGCCTTGTCCCCATATCCCTTGATT
The DNA here is from genome assembly GCF_048418815.1 of Hemitrygon akajei. Taxonomy (NCBI): domain Eukaryota; kingdom Metazoa; phylum Chordata; class Chondrichthyes; order Myliobatiformes; family Dasyatidae; genus Hemitrygon; species Hemitrygon akajei. Next base: position 121,572 of record NW_027332044.1, on the reverse strand, counting down.
CCCCTATCCATAAGATAGCTATCTAGCTCCTTCTTGAAAGCATCCAGAGAATTGGCCTCCACTTCCTTCCGAGGCAGTACATTCCAGACACTCACAACTCTCTGGGAGAAATTTTTCCTTAACTCTGTCCTAAATGACCTACCCCTTTTTCTCAAACCATGCCCTCTGGTACTGGACTCTCCCAGCATCTGGAACATATTTCCTGCCTCTATCTTGTCCAATCCCTTAATAATCTTCTATGTTTCAATCACATCCCTTCTCAATCTGCTTAATTCCAGCATGTACAAGCCCAGTCTCTCTAACCTCTCTGCGTAAGACAGTCCAGACATCCCAGGAATCAACCTCGTGAATCTACGCTGCACCACCTCTACAGCCAGGATGTCCTTCCTTAACCCTGGAGACCAAAACTGTACACAATACTCCAGGAGTGGTCTCACCAGGGATCTGTACAAATGCAAGAAGATTTCCTTGCTCTTGTACTCAATTCCCTTTGTAATAAAGGCCAACATTCCATTAGCCTTCTTCACTGCCTGCTGTACTTGCTCATTCAATTTCAGTGACTGATGAACAAGGACTCCTAGGTCTCTTTGTATTTCTCCCTTACCTAACTCTACACCGTTCAGATAATAATCTGCCTTCCTGTTCTTACTCCCAAAGTGGATAACCTCACACTTATTCACATTAAACATCATCTGCCAAGTATCTGCCCACTCACCCAGCCTATCCAAGTCACCCTGAATTCTCCTAACATCCTCATCACATGTCACACTGCCACCCAGCTTAGTATCATCAGCAAATTTGCTGATGTTATTCTCAATGCCTTCATCTAAATCGTTGATGTAAATTGTAAACAGCTGTGGTCCCAATACCGAGCCCTGTGGCACCCCACTGGTCACCACCTGCCATTCCGAGAAACACCCATTCACCGCTACCCTTTGCTTTCTATCTGTCAAAAAGTTTTCTATCCATGTCAATGTCTTCCCCCCGATGCCCTGAGCTTTGATTTTACCCACCAATCTCCTATGTGGGACCTTATCAAATGCCTTCTGAAAATCGAGGTACACTACATCCACTGGATCTCACCTGTCTAACTTCCTGGTTACATCCTCGAAAAACTCCAACAGATTAGTCAAGCATGATTTACCCTTGGTAAATCCATGCTGGCTCAGCCCAATCCTATCACTGCTATCTATATATGCCACTATTTCATCCTTAATAATGGACTCTAGCATCTTCCCCACCACCGATGTCAGGCTGACAGGTCGATAGTTCTCTGTTTTCTCCCTCCCTCCTTTCTTAAAAAATGGGATAACATTAGCCATTCTCCAATCCTCAGGAACTGATCCTGAATCTAAGGAACATTGGAAAATGATTACCAATGCATCCGCAATTTCCAGGGCCACCTCCTTTAGTACCCTAGGATGCAGACCATCTGGACCTGGGGATTTGTCAGCCTTCAGTCCCATCAGTCTACTCATCACCGTTTCCTTCCGAATGTCAATCTGTTTCATTTCCTCTGTTACCCTATGTCCTTGGCCCATCCATACATCTGGGAGATTGCTTGTGTCTTCCCTATTGAAGACAGATCTAAAGTACTCATTAAATTCTTCTGCCATTTCTCTGTTTCCCATAACAATTTCACCCAATTCATTCTTCAAGGGCCCAACATTGTTCTTAACTATCTTCTTTCTCTTCACATACCTAAAAAAGCTTTTGCTATCTTCCTTTATATTCCTGGCTAGCTTGCGTTCGTACCTCATTTTTTCTCCCCGTATTGCCTTTTTAGTTAAGTTCTGTTGTTCCTTGAAAACTTCCCAATCATCTGTCCTCCCACTCACCTTAGCTCTGTCATACTTCCTTTTTTTTTAATGTTCTGCAAACTCTGACTTCCTTTGTCAACCACTGTGGCCCCTTTCTCTCCTTTGAATCCTTCCTTCTCTGGGGATGAACTGATTTTGCACCTTATGCATTATTCTCAAGTATACCTGCCATTGCTGTTCCACTGTCTTTTCTGCTAGGCTATCCGTCCAGTCAACATTGGCCAGCTCCTCCCTCATGGCTCCATAGTTTCCCCTGTTCATCTGCAACACTGACACCTCCGAGCTGCCCTTATCCTTCTCAAACTGCAGATAAAAACATATCACGTTATGGTCACTACCTCCTAATGGCTCCTTTACTTCAAGATCGCTTATCAAATCCTGTTCATTACACAAGACTAAATCCAGAATAGCCTTGTCCCTGGTCGGCTCTCGTACAAAGCTGTTCCAAGAATGCATCCCGTAGGCACTCTACAAACTCCCTATCCTGGGGTCCAGCACCAAACTGTTTCTCCCAGTTCACCTGTATGTTGAAATTACCCATCCCCCTTCCTCCAGTGGGATCACTCTTCCCCATCTGCCTTCCTGCTGTGGGATCTGTCTTCCCAGTCCACCTTCCTCCTTTGGGATCACTTTTCCCCATCCGCCTTCTGCCTGTCAGATCTCTCTTCCCCATTCTCCTTCCTCCTGTCGGATCTCTCTTCCCAGTCCCATTCCTCCTGTCGGATCTCTCTTCCACATCCCCCTTCCTCATGTGGGATCTCTCTTCCCCATCCCCCTTCCTCCTGTGGGATCTCTCTTCCCCTTTGCCTTCATCCTGTGGGATCTCACTTACCCATCCCCCTTCCTCCTGTGGCATCTCTCTTCCCCATCCCCCTTCCTCCTATGGGATCTCACTTACCCATCCCCCTTCCTCCTGTGGGATCTCACTTACCCATCCCCCCTCCTCCTGTGGCATCTCTCTTCCCCATCGTCCTTCATCCTGTGGGATCTCTCTCCCCCATCCCCCTTCCTCCTGTGGGATCTCTCTTCCCTATCCCCCTTTCCTCCGGAGGGATCTCATTTTCCCCATCCATTTCCACCTGTGGGATCTCTATTCCCCATCCCTCTTCCTCCTGTGGGATCTCTCTTCCCCATCCCCGTCCTCTTGTGGGATCTCTTCCCCACTCCCCTTCCTCCTGTGGGATCTCTCTTCCCCATCCCCCTTCTTCCTATGGGATCTCACTTCCCCATCCCCCTTCCTCCTGTGGGATCTCTCTTCCCTATCCCCCTTTCCTCCGGAGGGATCTCTTTTTCCCCATCCATTTCCACCTGTGGGATCTCTATTCCCCATCGTCCTTCATCCTGTGGGATCTCTCTCCCCCATCCCCCTTCCTCCTATAGGATCTCTCTTCCCCATCGTCCTTCATCCTGTGGGATATCTCTCCCCCATCCCCCTTCCTCCTGTGGGATCTCTCTTCCCTATCCCCCTTTCCTCTGGAGGGATCTCTTTTTCCCCATCCATTTCCACCTGTGGGATCTCTATTCCCCATCCCTCTTCCTCCTGTGGGATCTCTCTTCCCCATCCCCGTCCTCCTGTGGGATCTCTTCCCCACTCCCCTTCCTCCTGTGGGATCTCTCTTCCCCATCCCCCTTTCTACTGCAGGATCTCTTTTCCCCATCTCCCTCCTCCTGTGGGATCTCTCTACCCCAGCCCCCTTCCTCTTGTGGGATCTCTATTCCCCATCCCTCATCCCCCTGCGGAATATCTATTTCCCATCCTCTTCCTCCTATGGGATCTCTCTTCCCCATCCCCCGACCTCCTGTGGGATCTCTCTTCCCCAGCCCCCTTCCTCCTTTGGGATCTCCCTTCCCCATCCGCCTTGCTCCTATGGGAACTCTCTTTCTCATTCCCCTTCCTCCTGTAGGATCTCTCTTTCCTATCCCCCTTCCACCTGTGGTATCTCTCTTCCCCATCCCCCTTCCTCCTATGGGATCTCACTTACCCATCCCCCTTCCTCCTGTGGGATCTCACTTACCCATCCCCCTTCCTCCTGTGGCATCTCTCTTCCCCATCATCCTTCATCCTGTGGGATCTCTCTTCCCTATCCCCCTTTCCTCCGGAGGGATCTCTTTTTCCCATCGTCCTGCATCCTGTGGGATCTCTCTCCCCCATCCCCCTTCCTCCTGTGGGATCTCTCTTCCCTATCCCCCTTTCCTCCGGAGGGATCTCTTTTTCCCCATCCATTTCCACCTGTGGGATCTCTATTCCCCATCGTCCTTCATCCTGTGGGATCTCTCTTCCCCATCGTCCTTCATCCTGTGGGATCTCTCTCCCCCATCCACCTTCCTCCTGTGGCATCTCTCTTCCCCATCGTCCTTCATCCTGTGGGATCTCTCTCCCCCATCCCCCTTCCTCCTGTGGGATCTCTCTTCCCTATCCCCCTTTCCTCCGGAGGGATCTCTTTTTCCCCATCCATTTCCACCTGTGGGATCTCTATTCCCCATCCCTCTTCCTCCTGTGGGATCTCTCTTCCCCATCTCCCATCCTCCTGTGGGATCTCTCTTTCCCATCCCCCTTCCTCCTGTGGGATCTCTCTTCCCCAGCCCCCTTCCTCTTGTGGGAGCTCTATTCCCCATCCCTCTTCCCTCTGCGGAATATCTATTTCCCATCCTCTTCCTCCTATGGGATCTCTCTTCCCCATCCCCCGACCTCCTGTGGGATCTCTCTTCCCCAGCCGCCTTCCTCCTTTGGGATCTCCCTTCCCCATCCGCCTTGCTCCTATGGGAACTCTCTTTCTCGTTCCCCTTCCTCCTGTAGGATCTCTCTTTCCTATCCCCCTTCCACCTGTGGTATTTCTCCTTCCCCATCCTTCCATAACTGTGGTATCTCTCTTCCCCATCCCCCTTCCTCCTACGGGGTCTCACTTCCCTATCCCCCTTCCTCCTGTTGGATCTCACTTCCCCATCGCCTTTCTCCTGTCGGATGTTTCTTCCCCATTCCCTTTCCTACTGTGTGATCTCTCTTCCCCATCGCCTTCCTCCTGTCGGATGTTTCTTCCCCATTCCCTTTCCTACTGTGTGATCTCTCTTCCCCATCGCCTTCCTCCTGTCGGATGTTTCTTCCCCATTCCCTTTCCTGCTGTGTGATATGCCATCCCAGTCCCCTTCCTCCTGTGGGATCTCTTTTCCCCACCCCCCTTCCTCCTGTGGGATCTCTTTTCCCCACCCCCCTTCCTCCTGTGGGATCTCTCATTGCCTTCCCCTTCTCCTGTAGGATCTTTCTTCCCAATCTCTTTCACCCTGTGGGATTGCTTCCCCATCCTCCTTCCTCCTGTTGGATCTCTTCCCATCCTCCTTCCTCCTGTGGGATCTCTCTTCACCATCCCCGTCCTCCTGTTGGATCTCTCTTCCCCATCTCCTTCCTCCTATGGGACCTCTTCCCCATCCCCTTCTTCCTCTGGGATCTCTCTTCCCCATCCACCTTCCTCCTGTGGGATCTCTCCTTCCCATTCCCTTTCCTCCCATAGGATCTCTCTTTCCTAACCCCCTCCACCTGTGGGAACTCTCTTCCCCATCCCCCCAACTCCTGCGGCATCTCCTTTCCTCATCCCTTCCTCCCTTTGGGATCACTTTTCCCCATCCCCCTTCCTCCTGTGGGAACTCGTTTCCCCATCCCCCTTCCTCCTGTGGGATCTCTTTTACCCCATCCCCCTTCCTCCTGTTGGATCTCTCTTCCCCATCTCCTTCCTCCTATGGGACCTCTTCCCCATCCCCTTCTTCCTGTGGGATCTCCCTTCCCCATCCACCTTCCTCCTGTGGGATCTCTCCTTCCCAATACCCCCAACTCCTGTGGGATCTCTTTTCCCCATCCCACTTCTTCCTGCCGGATCTCATTTCCTCATCCCCTCCCTCCTGTGGGATATCTCTTCTCCATCCCTTTCTTCCTTTGGGATCTCTCATCCCCATCCCCCTTCCTCCTGTGGGATCTCTCTTCCCCATCCGCCTTCCTCCTGTGGGATCTCTCTTCCCCATCCCCTTTCCTCCTGTGGGATCTCTCTTCCCCATCCCCCTTTCTCCTGTGGGATCTCTCTTCCCCGTCCCCCGGTGGGATCTCTCCTTCCCCATTCCCCCATAACTGTGGTATCTCTTTTCCCCATCCCATTTCCTCCTGTGGGATCTCTCTTCCCCATCACACTTCCTCCTGTGGGAACTCCTTCCCCCATCCCTTTCCTCTTGTGTCTTTCCATCCGTTCCCTCAGGTGGGGTCTCTTCCTCCATCTCCCATCGACATTTCCCGATTCACAAAGCTTCCTCACTGTGGGGCCATATCACCCCCATCCCTGCCCCTTCTGACACTCTGTTGTCAGTAACACTTTTCTAGCCAACGGAGAACGAGACAGAATATGTGGAGTTCACAGTGTCACAGCAACAGACTAAATGACTGACATTGGGTGAATACACTGGAGCTGGGCAGTGAGGGACATTGACAGTGATGGGAACTCCGATCAGTGATTTACGGAAGGGTTTAATGTTTCCTGAAATATCCGCGTGAGAGAATTTCCCTCAGACCCACGGTTTGTATCACTTTGTTCATCAATTTGTCTGTTTGTGTTTAGACTCGGGGACAATAAACTGGGAGATTCAGGAGTGAAACTGGTGTTGTCAGCTCTGAGGAACCCGGAGTGTAAAATACAGAAACTGTGGTAAGTACCAGACTGTGGGAGATTGAGTTTACAGTCACTGGGTGTCTGACACTGAACATTATTGTGATCAGTAATTGTGTTACTGATAAACACTGGGGATCTGTACCGTCTCCTGTCTCTCTGTGTCCTTCACCCTCACTCTCTCTCATCTCCAGGCTGAACAATGTCAGTCTCACAGATTCTGGTGCCGAGGATCTCGTCTCCGCTCTCAGTACAAACCCATCCCTGACGGAGCTGGACCTGAATTATTATGACCTGGAATATTCAGGAGTGAAACTGGTGTTTCTGGCTCTGGGGAACACGAAGTGTAAAATACAGAAACTGCGGTAAGTACCAGACTGTGGGAGATTGTGTTGACAGTCACTGGGTGTCTGACACTGAACATTAATGTAATCAGTAATAGTGTTACTGATAAACACTGGGGATTTGTACCGTCTCCAGTCTCTCTGTGTCCTTCACCCTTACTCTCTCTCATCTCCAGGATGAGGAATCTCACAGATTCTGGTGCCGAGGATCTCGCCTCCGCTGTCAGTACAAACCCATCAGTGACGGAGCTGTACCTGAGTGATTGGGAACTGCGAGATTCAAGAGTGAAACTGGCCTCTGCAGCTCTGAGGAACCCGGAGTGTAAAATACAGAAACTGCGGTAAGTACCAGACTGTGGGAGATTGTGTTTACAGTCACTGGGTGTCTGACACTGAACATTAATGTAATCAGTAATTGTGTTACTGATAAACACTGGGGATTTGTACCGTCTCCTGTCTCTCTGTGTCCTTCACCCTCACTCTCTCTCATCTCCAGGCTGGGGATGGTCGGTCTCACAGATTCAGGGGCCGAGGATCTCGCCTCCGCTCTCAGTACAAAACCATCACTGACGGAGCTGGACCTGAGTTATAATAAACTGGGAGATTTAGGAGTGAAACTGTTGTCTGCGGCTCTGGTGAACTCGGAGTGTAAAATACAGAAACTGCGGTAAGTACCAGACTGTGGGAGATTGTGTTTACAGTCACTGGGTGTCTGACACTGAACATTAATGTGATCAGTAATAGTGTTACTGATAAACACTGGGGATTTGTACCCTCTCCTGTCTCTCTGTGTCCTTCACACTCACTCTCTCTCATCTCCAGGATGAGGGATGTCGGTCTCACAGATTCTGGGGCCGAGGATCTCGCCTCCGCTCTCAGTACAAAACCATCCTTGACGGAGCTGGACCTGAGTTGTAATAAACTGGGAGATTCAGGAGTGAAACTGGTGTCTGCGGCTCTGAGGAACCCGGAGTGTAAAATACAGAAACTGCGGTAAGTACTAGACTGTGGGAGATTGTGTTTACAGTCACTGGGTGTCTGACACTGAACATTAATGTGATCAGTAATAGTGTTACTGATAAACACTGGGGATTTGTACCGTCTCCTGTCTCTCTGTGTCCTTCACCCTCACTCTCTCTCATCTCCAGGCTGTACAATGTCGGTCTCACAGATTCTGGGGCCGAGGATCTCATCTCCGCTCTCAGTACAAAACCATCACTGACGGGGCTGGACCTGAGTGATAATAAACTGGGAGATTCAGGAGTGAAACTGGTGTCTGCGGCTCTGGGGAACCCGGAGTGTAAAATACAGAAACTGCTGTAAGTACCAGACTGTGGGAGATTGTGTTTACAGTCACTGGGTGTCTGACACTGAACATTAATGTGATCAGTAATTGTGTTACTGATAAACACTGGGGATTTGTACCGTCTCCTGTCTCTCTGTGTCCTTCACCCTCACCCTCTCTCATCTCCAGGCTGAACAATGTCGGTCTCACAGATTCTGGGGCCGAGGATCTCGTCTCCGCTCTCGGTACAAACCCATCCCTGACGGAGCTGAACCTGAGATTAAACTCTCTGACAGACGGATCTGTCCCCGGTCTCCGCCGCCTCATACTGACCCTCCCGAGTCTGGAGTGGATCTGGTGAGTGTTTGTGTTAATGTTCAATGTGATAAAATGTCAGCGGATCCGCGGGTTTTCTGGTGATATTTGTCTGTGAGTGTTGTTGAAACATTAACCCCGGTCCCCTGTTACTGACACTGTTGTGTAATCTGTTTATTTCATCTTCATTTTCCCATCTGTTTCAGGCTGGTGGGGAATCGGTTCAGTGAGACCGGATGGAAGGAACTGGAGCCTCTACGGGGAGTCAGACCCGGACTGAGTGTGGATCTGTGAACATCCCCTCCCCTTTAACTCCCCCCACCCCTTTAACTCCCCCTCCCCTTTAACTCTCCCTCCCCTTTAACTCCCGCCCTTACCTTTAACGGCCGCGCGCCGGGGCTGATTCCCAACGATTTTAACGGAACTGGCAGCGGTCTCAAGCTCGGTGATATCGGAAGCGCTCCCGCAGTGACGCATTTCCGCCCGTTGTCCGGCGGCGCCACTTCCGCCGGATGTGCGGGATCGAGACTCTCCCGCGTGACCCCCCGGGGAATTACCCGGACAGGAGGAGCCCGGGGGGCCGGGGCTCAGTCTGGGACACCGGTGTCCCGGGGGGGCCGGGGCTCAGTCTGGGACACCGGTGTCCCGGGGGGGCCGGGGCTCAGTCTGGGACACCGGTGTCCCGGGGGGGGGGGTCTCAGTCTGGGACACCGGTGTCCCGGGAGAGAATCCTTTTGCTCCCGTTGCCGAGGACGGTGCATTCGGCAGTCTGGCCGATACAATGGTGTTAAATTGACAAATCCCTCGGCAATGGCCTCGGATCCGCAGCGATCCCGGACACGGCCCTGAAGTGTGATTGGATGCAGAGTGACGGTGAGAGACGGGACTGATTAATCTACCGGTCACCCGTTGTCGCCGGTCAGTTAATTGTGAGTGAGTCGGGAACAGTGTGGCGACCCACTTTCTGCGCAGGCGCATGGACTCACAAATAGCCAGCGCGGTGAGCACCTCTGACGTCATTTCCGCTCGGAGAGGGCGGGCGCTCGGGATTAAATGCGCAGGCGCATCGGCTCACAAATACCCCAGGATTAAATGCCAGCGCCGCGAAGTTTGAATAAACTAGTCTGGAACAGACTCACCGACTGCAAGTCGTTGTCTCTCGCTCTGTATGTAGTACATCGCTACAACAGCTTATTTATTCCCGCAAGTCAGCAGCTCACATACTGTTTAATTATCATTTATCATGATGAAATCAATAAACCGCTGTAACTTCCTGACTTGGTGTCGGACTTGAGTTTGTTTGAGGTTTCCGCTGCTCCCCGCACCCTGTGCACTGTAACAGTGGGTCGGAGCTCCTCACACTGACACAGTCGCGTCTCAGCTCCAGGCTGAGGGAGGTCGGACTGGCAGAGTCTGGGTGCCCAGGATCTCGTCTCAAATTAACCCCCTTCCTGGCTAACCGTCCCCCTCCTGTACCCCGCAGACAGTTAATATCGGCTCGAATATCAGACGTGAGTCACTGAGGTCCCGAGTACGAGACGGATGGAGGATGGAATACCGGCGTGAAACACAGAGTGAAGCTCCCTCCTCACCGACCCATCACACACTCCCGGGCTCAGACACAGAGTGAATCTCCCTCCGCACCGTCCCATCACACACTCCCGGGGCCAGACATAGAGTGAATCTCCCTCCACACCGTCCCATCACACACTCCCGGAGCCAGACACAGAGTGAATCTTCCTCCGCACCGTCCCATCACGCACTCCCGGGATCAGACACAGAGTGAATCTCCCTCCGCACCGTCCCATCACACACTCCCGGCGTCAGACACAGAGCGAATCTCCCTCCACACCGTCCCATCACACACTCCCGGGGCCAGACACAGAGTGAATCTCCCTCCACACCGTCCCATCACACACTTACGGGGTCAGACACAGAGCGAATCTCCCTCCACACCGTCCCATCACACACTCCCGGGGTCAGACACAGAATGAATCTCCCTCCACACCGTCCCATCACACACTCCAGGGGTCAGACACAGAGTGAATCTCCCTCCACACCGTCCCATCACACACTCCCGGGGTCACACATAGAGTGAATCTCCCTCCACACCGCCCCATCAAACACTCCCGGGGTCAGATACAGAGTGAATCTCCCTCCACACCGTCCCATCACGCACTCCCGGGGCCAGACACAGAGTGAATCTCCCTCCACACCATCCCATCACACACTCCCGGGGTCAGACAGAGAGTGAATCTCCCTCCACACCGTCCCATCACCCACTCCCGGGGTCAGACACAGAGTGAATCCCCGTCCACACCGTCCCATCACACACTCCCGGGGTCAGACACAGAATGAATCTCCCTCCGCACTGTCCCATCACACACTCCCGGGGTCAGACACAGAGTGAATCTCCCTCCACACGATCCGATCACACACACTCCCGGGGTCAGACACAGAGTGAATCTCCCTCCATACCGCCCCATCAAACACTCCCGGGGTCAGAAACAGAGTGAATCTCCCTCCACACCGTCCCATCACACACACCCGGGGTCAGATACAGAGTGAATCTCCCTCCACACCGTCCCATCACACACACCCGGGGTCAGATACAGAGTGCAGCTCCCTCCACACTGTCCCATCACACTTACACCTGGGGTCAGACACAGAGTGAATCTCCCTCCACACGGTCCGATTACACAGTGAGGTATTATGAAACAGCGAATCTCCCTCTCTGACCATTCAGTATAGGCTCAGAACTGAGAGATTGACATGCGGTTGAAGGGGGGAGTCTAAGTCCGGAATTCAACTCTCCCCCATTCTCTCCACAAATCACTGTCAACACAGAGAGGGAGGCGTTTGGGGAGAGAGGGGGTGTGACAGAGATGAGGGGGCTGCATGGCTGTGGTAGGTCACGGGGAGGGAGGCGATGACGGAGAAGGGGATTGTGGTAGATGTTGAAGGGGTCGAAGGAGACGGAGAGGCATGCAGGTGAGGGATGTGTCGACTGATGTGAGGAGAACAGCAGCGGAGGGTGGAGTATCCGAGGACGTGTCTCACCGCTGTACTCTGAATTACACCCCCCCCCCCCCCCGCTTCAAAATGTGACAATCATACCAGTGCCGGAGAAGAGTAGGGAGAGCTGCCTCGACAACAATCGCCCAGTGACACTCACACCTACTGGGATTAACTGCTTTGACAATAGACAGTAGGTGCAGGAGTAGGCCATTCGGCCCCTTCTAGCCAGTACCACCATTCACTGTGATCATGGCTGATCATACACAATCAGTACCCCGTTCCTGCCCTCCCCCCATATCCCTTGACCCCGCTGTCCATAAGAGCTCTATCTAACTCTCTCTTGAATGCATCCAGAGACTTGGCCTCCACTGCCTTCTGGGGCAGAACATTCCACAGATCCACCACTCTCAGGGTGAAAAAGTTTTTCCGCATCTCCGTTCTAAATGGCCTACCCCTTATTCTTAAACTGTGGCCTCTGGTTCTGGACTCACCCATCAGCGGGAACATGCTTCCTGCCTCCAGCGTGTTCAATCCCTTAATAATCTTATATGCCTCAATCAGATCCCCTCTCATCCTTCTAAATTCCAGTGTATACAAGCCCAGTCGCTCCAATCTTTCGACATATGACAGTCCCGCCATCCCGGGAATTAACCTCGTGAACCTACGCTGCACTCCCTCAATAGCAAGAATGTCCTTCCTTTAATCGGGAGACCAAAACTGCACACAATACACCAGGTGGGGTCTCACCAGGGCCCTGTACAGCTGCAGAAGGACCTCTTTACTCCTATACTGAATTGCTCTTGTTATAAAGGCCAGCATGCCATTAGCTTTCTTCACTGCCTGCTGTACCTGCATGCTTGCTTTCATTGACTGATGTACAAGAACACCTAGATCTCGCTGTACTTCCCCTTTTCCTAACGACTCCATTTAGATAGTAATCTGCCTTCCTGTTCTTCCCACCAAAGCGGATAACCTCACATTTATCCACATTAAACTGCATCTGCCATACATTTGCCCACTCACCCAACCTGTCCAAGTCACCCTGCATTCTCATAACATCTTCCATACATTTCACACTGCCACCCAGCTTTGTGTCACGACTTGGAGCAAGGTTCCTCTCTCTCTGAGAGTCGACCAACAATCTGGCAAGGGCTGACCGGAGCTATCGGAGTCTTATCCTCTGGTGGCGAATGGAAACCAGGTGCTGGTGATTGAGAGGAATTGGGAGCGATTGGGAATCAAGTGCGGGGATCTGGTTGAGAGGCTGGTCATACCCAGAGTCGACCCCTTCTCCAGCGAGGACGTGGGCCCGCTGTGATTTGGGGAAACTCGACGAAAGGTCTACCGCGGATACGATCTCACTCGCTCTCCCCTGGTCCCTGGGCATTATAACACCGACGCCAGGCTGCTGATGACTGAGACCAGCTCGGCGTTCAGCATCATCCTCCCCTCCGTTCTGATCCACAGGCTCCAGATCCTGGGCCAGCGAACCTCCCTCTGGAACTGGATGATGGAGATCCTCATCACCGTGACTCCCTCAGCACCGGGACATCGGGGAAGGGAGAGGAGCCTGAAAACTCGACGATTCAGTAACACCTTCTTCCCCTCCGCCATCAGGTGTTTGGATGCGTCAGAGCACCCCCCGACATTTCTGCCGTATTTATTGTAATTTATTGTAATTTACATTAAACTTACATCCTTTAAAATAGGAAAGGGGGATATAAAGAGCAGAGATAGAAGGAGGGAGAGAGTGTGAGAGAGGAGAGATGGAGAGGGAGGGAGGGGGAGAGATATTAGGGAAGAGAGAGAGACTGAGCAGTTCATTTCACTCGGAGAGAGGGGTGAGAGAGAAGGAGGGAGCGGGAGAGATATTAGGGAACAGAGAGAAAGACTGAGGAGTTGTTCAGTTCACTCGGAGGGAGGTGGAGAGAGAGACTGTGAGGAGTTGTTCATTTCACTCGGAGGGAGAGAGAGAGAGAGAGAGTGAGGAGTTGTTCATTTCACTCGGAGGGAGGGGGCTCGCTTGCTTCGGTGAGTGTTGGGTGTTTGTCCCTGGGGTCGTGGTTTCCCCCGCACAGAGGATCTGAATCCCCGGCGATGAGCAGAACAGTGGGAGGGTCAGAAGATCAAACCAGGAACCAACCGCGGGTGGGTTGGGGGGGGGGGGGTGTCGATGGGACACAATTCCCCAGGACAACAAGGCTCAGCATGAGTGATACATACCCCTCTGTATTTCACTCCTTCTCTAATCCCCTTCTTCCACTCCTTACCCCCTCCCTTCTCTTTATACCCCCCCCCCCTCCGTCCATTAACTTTACATCCTTTTTGCTTTACCGGTTGCGCAAAAGAACAAATCTCAGGTCGTGTAAATCACCGATGGTAAATCGGACCGTGAATCCGGCAGAAGAGATGAGACACAGGGGGACGGGACGTTCGACACGCCGGCCTCCGGCAGTCGGGACACTGAGTACGGGAGTCGGGGGGTCACGTCCCAGTTGTACAAGACTTCGGTGAGGTCACGCAGGGAGTCCGGTGTTCGGTTCTGGTCGCCCTGCTGGGGGAAAGATGCCCCCGAGCTGGGAGAGTCCGGGGGAAGATTTGCGAGGAACTTGCCAGGACTCGGGGGACTGGGATACGGAGAGAGCTCGGGAATGTTGAGGATCTGTTCTGTGACATTTCAGAGACGTATGAAAGCACGAGGGGGACACAGATCAGGCGAATGCGTGCGCTTTATTTCCCCCGGGACTGGGGTATCGAGAGCAACAGCGCACGTGATTGAGGTGAAAGCAGCTGAAGAGGGGAGCGGGAGAGCGAGAGGGGTTGGATAAAAGGGAGAGCGGGGTCGAGAGGGAGTAGAGAATGGGAAGAGAGAGAATGATCGGAAGGGGGAAGAGTTGGGGGAAAGGGAGGCAAGGTAGCGAGAGGAAGGGAAGTGAGGATGTAACAGCGGAGGGGAGGAGGATGAGAAAGAGAGAGAGTTCAGAGGAACGAGGGTAAAGAGAAAGCAAGATGGCGAGTGAGAGCGATAGAAGGAGGGAGGTTAGGGACGAGGGGCAGAGAGGATGGGTTAGTGAGAGTCGGAGAGAGAGATGGGGAGAACGAGGGTGTTGTCATGTGATTGGAGTCGGACCCACGGGCTGTTGACTGAGATCCCGGATGTTTTCAGGAATATCCGGGCACAGAGGTGCAGGCTTCTCACAGATGAAACGATGGCGAACCTGACTGCAGCGGGAGAGATGAGTGTACCATGTACATCCTTTGCATTCGAACTCTCCAGCGTTCTTCCCATACACGACCTGTGAGGTCACTTTTCCGTCAAGGAGGGGAAAACCACTTCAAATGACAACTCCAGCAGACAGCCCTGTGTCAGTCCCCAAAGTCACTGACACCCTCCCTCACCACTGACCTGTATCAGACCCCAACATCTCCCACTTCCCCAACACAGCCCTGTGTCAGCCTCCGGAATACACCCACTGACCCATACTCCCCCTCAGGCTTATGTCAGTCCCCAAACTAATCGCTTACCCCACAGTCCCGTGTCCCATTATGTTCCCACTGACACACCATAGAACAGTACAGGCCCTTCAGCCCTCCATGTTGTGCTGACCCATATAATCCTTTTAAAAAAGTACTACCCCGTAACCCTCCATTTTCCTTTCATCCGTGTGCCTGTCCAAGAGGTTCTTAAACACCCCTAATGTTTTAGCCTCCATCACCATCCCTGGCAAGTCACTCCAGGCACTCCCAGCCCTCTGTGTAAAACATTTACCCCCGATGTCTCCCCTAAACTTCCCTCCCTTAATTTTGTGCCTATGCCCTCTGGTGTTTGCTATTGGTTCCCTGGGAAACGGGTACTGACTATCCACCCTATCTATGCCTCTCATAATCGTCTAGACCTCTATCAAGTCCCCTTTCATTCTTCTACGCTCCAAAGAGAAAAGTCCCAGCTCTGCTAACCTTGCTTCATATGACTTCTCTACCAAACCAGGCAACATCCTGGTAAATCTCCTCTGCACCCTCTCCATAGCTGCAAACTTACCACCAAGGCCATCTATTCCATCTTCTAAATCATTGGAACACAGCATAAAGAGAAGCGGTCCCAACACCGGCCCCGGCAGAACATCACCGGTCACTGTCAGCCGACCAGAAAAGGATCCTTTTATTCCCACTCACACCCCTCAACGTGATACCGACACCCCGCTCTCTGTAGCATCACCGACACCCCCTTCATCATCTCCCTCAGTGTTACAGATCCGTCTGTCTCTGATCGCCCCCGATCAAAAATACCGGAGTATTTGGGAACAATATCCGGAGGCGAACAGGACCCAGCGCCCATGTCGACCGCAGATCGACGAGCCGAACTCAACCCTTGAATCCAGGACAGGCGAGGATTCCCGCCCGGATCCCCGTCTCAGGAATGTTCCGGCCTTCAACCACAACGCCTCCACCCCCGAGAGCAAACTGTTTGTCCCCGAAAGCCACCGCTCACCCTCGAAAACGAATTGTTCGCCCTGCGAAGGAACCTCTCTGTCCTGAGCACCGATCTCTCTGTTCAGCATTCAGCGCAAACTCATCTCCGAGACAGATTCAATGACCTGGAATTGAAATACAGAACTCTCAACGAAACCAAGGCTCAAATCTGCCGACTGCTGACTGTCGTGGTTTCTCGTGCCCCACAAACGACCAGGAGACGCAGAAGGTTCTTCAAGAAGTGTTGAACTTTAATTTGCAAATCAAGAGTTGAGACAGTCGTTGAGCTGGTCGCCGATTGCCCACCGATCCTTGTACATAGCATTTTTTATAGCAATCTCCTGGTTTAGTTGTATTAGCATATCCAATCGGTCTACAGTTGCGTATCACAAGTACATCCGCCACTATTGTCTCTACCCATTGACTTAATCCTGTTCTAATCTACATCTATAGGGAGAAGCAATGTCGAGGTTTCGGGCCGAGACCCTTCGTCAGGACTAACCGAAAGGAAAGATAGGTTAGTCGTGACGAAGGGTCTCGGCCCGAAACGTCGACATCGCTTCTCCCTATAGATGCTGCCTGGCCTGCTGTGTTCTACCAGCATTCTGTGTGTGTTGTTGTTTGAATTTCCAGCATCTGCAGATTTCCTCGTGTTTGCTAATCTACATCTCTTAGCTGCCTCTCATTAACACACCATTGTCTTCTACATTCTTAAGATTTCATTCTTCTACTAAATTGGATATATAGCAAGTTCAATGCTATCTACATAGTATTGATTACACAGCAAACAATGCAACTTTTATACTCCAGTATATCCCCCCTTTGAGACCCATAGGGTCTCACACAGAGAAAGATGACTAAGAGCCCGCGCACAAAAGCCCCAATAAACTCAAGCACTTATTCCCAAATCTCGGGTTAAACTATAATTTTCTGCGCCAAGACCTCAAAGTATTCTCTCCCTGTTACCCTGGGCCGCTGAGCCAAAAACCTGTCCCTTTGTACATGAGACAGGGGGAAAAAAACTCAGAAGCCCTTGCAATCTACCCCCACACTGTCGTTTTGCTCCTGTTCATCCTGCAGGTGTTGTAGGCTGTAACGATACATTTTCGGTGTTTCTTTCTCCACTAAGCTTGCTTCAGTAATTGCCACGAGCATCGGAAATTGTTTGGTTGCAGCACGCACTACAAGAGACTTGAGACAAGGAGGAAAACAGCACAGCTCAACAATACAATACTGACAGTTTTTGCCATTTCAGTCAGCCATGCTCCCCATCCTCCGAGTCTACCGTCTAACCAGTCAAATAACTGATGTCCGGACCCTGCATTCTGTTTAACTTCCTTTCTTAGACTTTTCAACTTATACATTGCCTTAGTAACCGATCCTTCCGGACTAGTGTTATTTGGTATAAAAGTACAGCACTTCTCTCCAAACATCACACAAACTGCGAGGAAGCCTGATAGAACATACACCAATATGGGCTTTGATAGCAGGGGTCTGTTATAACACAAAGCTTCAGGAAGCAAGCCTTAATCGGACCTGGACACTGTCGTTCACATTGCTCCCCTGTGCTCTCTTCGCCACCGCGTGCAGGTGGAGGAGTTATAAGGCATGGGGACTACATGCTGAGCGGGGCTTTCCCTTGAGCACAGGTAGCAATTCTGTCTCTCCATCATTCCTGCCGTGTAAGTTGCCCATTGATACCACTGATTAGTACGTGTCTGTAACCATGGCGAGGAGGTAAGTGTTGTGCTCCTCTTACTTCTTTTCTGTAGGTTCTGTGGGGACTTAACAGTCCCATTCTGTATCTGCCACACTAACGGTTCCCAAGTCTGCACTGGAGTATGTGGGTGCTTTGTCCCCAGGGGCACGACTGGTCGTTCCCAGCTCATCCCCATTATCTGAAGAAGCCCTACTGTCCACCACCACATCCTGAGGGTCTTCAGGCCCGTCCTCAGGACCAAACATTTCCCTTACCAACTGATCAGACTCCTGAGGTGCAGTGTCAGCTTCTTGTTCCTCCTGTTCCTCCTGTCTGTCTCCTGCTAACTGCTCCTCCGCATCACTTACCTCGGACACCTCACCTGATTGCCCTTGCGGGGCTGCCCTCGTGCAGTGGTTCAGATGGTACCGGGTGGGAGCGTCCTTCTACCTGAACTGCGGTGGGTGACGCCTTGGTCACCGTAAAGGGTCCTTCCCTTCTCGGCTCGTTCCACTTTCTCAGAAAAACTCGCACGTAAACCTGGTCTCCTGGTTTGATCGGTCCTTCCCCTTGTACGGTCTCCGGCTCTTTCTGTTTTTCCTGGGCATAAATAGACCTATGTATCATAGTTTAGCTGCTGCATGTATTGTTTCAATTCTATTTCCAATTGTTCCAAACTAGGTCCTTTATACGGCCCTCTCCACTGGGGCACTGGCATGGGCCTCCCAGTGAGCATCTCATGCAGTGTCAGGCATGTTATTCGATTAGTTTGCATGCGGTAACTCATCAATGCTAACGGTAAAGCACCGACCCAATTAAGTTTAGTGTCTGCACAGATATGGTTCAGTTTGGCTTTCAGGGTTCCATTAATTCTCTCTACCATGCCCTGCGACTGAGGGTAGTATTCACATCCAAATCTTTGCTTTATCCTCAGCGCCTGTAATACCAATTTGACCGCTTTCTGGATAAAAGCTGAACCATTGTCTGAGCTAACTTCTGTAGGTATTCCAAACCTTGGGATCACTTCAGTTGTCAGAAATTTTACCCCTGTCTTTGCCCCTTGATCTCTTGAAGGTACCGCCTCCACCCATCTGCTAAATCGATCAATTACTACCAGCATGTACCTCTTCCCTCTCACTGTCTTTATCATGTCTACGTAATCGATCACTAGATGTTTAAATGGTCCTTCAGGTACAGGAATGTGACCTATTGGGGTTGTAATTCCCTTCCGAACATTATTCTGTGTGCATACCTCACACTATGACAAGACAAAGTCCACTGAAGCCTGGATATAAGGCGACCAAAAACCATCCTTCTTTATTTTCTTTATCACTTCCCCCCTTGCACAATGGTCCATCCCATGCGCTTCTGAAATCAGAACCGCCAGTAGAGGGGTGGGCACTACTAACAAACCGTCTTCCGTGCTCCACAAGCCTTCCGGGTTCTGCTTGGCCCCCCTTCGTCTCCACATCGTCTGCTCTGCCAACGTTGCCTTACCTTGTATTTCAATTAGGTCCTCTACCACAGGTTCTGGAGCTAGGCTTACCTGGGGGGCAATGACAGCTGACGTACACCCAGACGCTTTTCTGGCTGCCTCGTCCGCAGCTTGATTTCCCTTTGTTATTACATCATTTCCCTTTTTATGTGCCTGGCATTTTACTATAGCCAATGCTTTAGGTTTCATCATGGCTTTTATTAAGTCTAGAATTCGCTGACATTGTTGTATGGGATCTCCACTGCTTTTTTTAAAACCTCTCTGTTTCCACACTGCCCCGAACAAATGGCATACTCCATGAGCATATGCCGAATCAGTATAGATGTCTACTGTCTCACCTTCCATCATTTCACACGCAGCTGTCAGAGCTTTGATTTCCGCTAGTTGGGCGGAACACGGTTGGGGACAGGACTCCATCCTAATAATCTTATAGCTCGACTGATCCTGCTGCACCACTGAGAATCCTGCGTGATTTCCATCATATTCCCTATAACAAGAGCCAGCTACGAACAGAACCTTTTTTTCTGCATCCTCTAGTGGTTCTGACCATAAATCCGCTCTCAATTTGGCAAATGTCATCGTCTTCCCTACACAATCATGGGGTTCTCCTTCATAGCCCAAAGGGACAAAATCGGCTATATTACTGGTAGTGCATCTCTGTATAGTTATGTCAGGAAATGTCAATAGCATCTTATACGCTGCTATCCTGGCTGGCGTCAGCACAAATTTCCCTCTTTCCAGCAATTCTGCTACTTTGTGGTGTGTGTACAGAGTCACAGGATAGCCCAGGGTTACAGATGATGCCTTTTCATATGCATAGTACAGCGCCGCCAATCCCTGATAACAGGATGGATACCCCTGAGCCACCTCATCTAGTCTCGTACTGTAGTATGCTATCGGCTGCTTTGCTTTTCCTGTGCCTGCCTCTTGTGTTAGAACCGCTGTGACACAACCCTCCTGTCGGTTGGATACATACAAATGAAAAACCTTCTCGTAGTCAGGCAAAGCTAATGCTGGTGCTGACTGCAATTCCTGCTTAATAGTATTGAAAGCTATCTCCGCCTCTCCATTCCACTGTAAGCCGTTCTTCAAATTTGTATGTCCTGCTTCTTTCATTATCTTTCTCAAAGGTGCCACAATCTCAGCATATTCTCCTATCCAATCTGAGCTGTACCCTGCCATTCCCAAAAACGTCATCATCTGCCCTACAGTCTGGGGTTTTGGGGCCTTAGTTATTGCCTCAATCTGATCTGGTGCTTTCGCCTTCACCCCCTTGGATATTACCCTGCCTAAGTATTCCACTTGCTGCGTGCAAAATTGCAGTTTCTTTTTGGATACTTTATGTCCTCCGTGCGCCAGCTTCTCTAACAGAGTTATAGTGTCCTGCTCACACTGTTCCTTACTGTGGGAGCAAATCAACAGGTCATCCACATACTGTACCAATGTACTTTCCAACGGCATGCCCTCTAGGTCTGCCTTCAACACCTGATTAAAAACGTGTGGTGAATGTTTAAACCCTTGCGGCATTCTGGTATAGGTATACTGAGCACCTCTGTAAGTAAATGCAAACAGATACTGACACTGGTCAGCCAGAGGAATGCTGAAGAAAGCCGAACACAAATCAATCACTGAAAAGTAACTTGCTTCTGGTGGAACATTAGTCAAAAGCGTGTGTGGGTTGGGGACTACCGCTGTCCAGTCCTCTACCACATCATTTACCGCTCGCAAATCATGCACCAATCTCCACTTAGATTTATCTGCTTTTAAGACCGGCAGCAACGGGGTATTGCATGGACTGTTTGTTCTTTTAAGCACTCCTATTCCAAACAACCCCTGCACTGTCGATGCTATTCCCTCTTCTGCTTCTGGTCTTAGAGGGTATTGTCGTCTCCTGGGTGGAATTGCTCCCCTTCTCAGCCTTATTTCCACCGGACTAGCTGTTTTTATTTTCCCTACGTCCGTGTCATGCTGCGACCACAGAATAGACGGCAACTCATCTAACCTTCTATCTTTCTGCTGGCCTCTTTCCTTTCCGAGCAATGGCATGTGTGGTTGGGGAGTTATTTCGACCTCTCTCACTGTCCCTACCATATCTACACTTACCATTATTTTAATGCAATTGTTGTCTTCTGATATCCACACCTCTGGCGTGATTTTCCTCCACACTGTTACGGTTTCAGCACGCTTAACTAAGGGTCCTAAGCTTTAGACTGATATCCCTTGTTTACTAACAACGTTACGTGGGGCGCAGCCTCCGGTATCCTGTACCATTTTTCTAAAAAGGTGTTCCACTTAACTTGTAAAGCTGCCCCTTGCTTTCCAATTATCACAGCCTCCCCTTCCAGGTGCTGTTGGGTACATGGCTCCAGGTGCCATCTCTCCTCTAACTCCCTGTTCTGAGTCTCGTCAAAAATCACTGTACAATGTAGCTCAGATTTGGGCATTACAGCCCTGGGTAATATAGCCTGCACGCCCTTTTTTCCATTTTTCCCAGGTTTCCTGAATCTGATCTGCGATGTCTCCTATCCAAAAGACATTAGCCTTCTTGTCTTCTTGCACTATCAATTGAGCCCCTGCTCTTTCCACACTCAGCCCATTTCTGGTGCATTCTAACTTTAATTCCAGTTTCAATAAGGCATCTCTGCCTAACAAATTCATCGGAGTTCCTTTAGATACTAGTACCGGCAAAACGATTCCTTTATTTCCCATTCTCAACCGCACTGGAGCCGTGCACTGTGTCAACTGTGTTTTCCCCGAGAACCCTACCGTCTTAATAATCTTTCCTGACATGGGAAGGTGAAGGGCATACTGTGGCTGTACACAAGTGTACGTGGCTCCAGTATCTATCATCATTGGTGTCAGTTGCCCTTCTAACATAACCTGAACAATGGGTTCCTCGTCTGCCTCCCTTGTTATCATTGGGTAATGTTCCTTCCCACTCGAGTTCTCGGGGTACCCCTAATACCTCGCATAGGGGTTCACAGGTCCGCTTGGGCCTGTGGGGGCTGGTCCTTGGCTAAACTTTAGTTCCCTTCTTATCGGTTCCTGCTGGTGTGTTTCAGGTCATGGTGTAAATGGACAATCTCTTCTCATGTGACCTGGCTGATTACGTCCCCAGCACAATCTCTCTACCTCTCTTTCCCCCTGTTTCCTCACTGGTCCCCTCTGCCCATAACTCCTCTGTCCCCCTCCTTGGGACTTCAGTCTTGTCTGGGCTGTTTGAATTTAGTCTGTTCCTGATAGGGTTTTTTTTGGCAAAGCTCCTCCAAAGACGTTGATTATTGGCATGGGGTTTTCCAGCCCTTGTCTTACAGTATGATCGGTCCCTCCATATAGCAGTGCTTTGTCCAGTTCGATGGCTATACTCGGACCGGTGTTTGCTGGCAGCATCTTTTTGCTTTTCTCTTTTTCCTTCTTTTTGAGTTCTTCGAGCTGCATTTGTATTAACTTTCTTTGCACCTCTTCCTGCTGCTCAGCCAACCTTCATTTGTCTTTCCGGTATTTCTCAACCGCATGGACAGTGTCTTCCTCGCTTGTAATCAATATTCTACCTGTCCTCCTCAGCCTTTCTCCCTCCGTTCTGAAGAGTTTTAGCACTTCCATTTCTCGTTCTCTTTTTTGCCCTCTTTTCTTAGATTTATCTTTTGGTTTGTAATTTTTAATTAGTCCCTCCATTTCTTCGCAGAAGCTTATATCAAACCTTCTCTTGGCCATTTTGTGACCAGGTTTTTGGTTCTCTTTTCCCATTTTTCTGAAGTTTTTGTGATCTGATATTTATTTACCGGGATTTTTTTTTTTTGCTCAGAATCTCTACTGCCGTTCCTTTACCTGTCATGTTGTTCTCTCTTTTTAAGGTATTTCAGAGATTCACAGTTCGTTTACTGGATAATATTATTTACTCTAATTCTATGCCTGGTCTATCGTCTATCTACCAGCGCTTTAAACTATATATTGGACTGACCTTGTTTCCTATTCTGATCTGCCCGTACAGACCTCTATTCAGAGCGGTATCCACAGAACTTTCTCTTTGCACCTCGTCTGTTCAGACCCTTATTTCTTAAGGCGGCATCCACGAGGATTTTCTCTATTTTCCTTTTGCTGTCCGTTCAGCCCTTCGTTTCATACGAAGCGGTATCCACAGGGATTTTCTCTATGCACCTCGTCTATTCAGACCCTTATCTCTTAAGGCGGCATCCACGAGGATTTTCTATATTTTCCCTTTCCCTGCCCGTTCAGCCCTTCGTTTCATACGAAGCGGTATCCACAGGGATTTTCTCTATGCACCTCGTCTATTCAGACCCTTATCTCTTAAGGCGGCATCCACGAGGATTTTCTATATTTTCCCTTTCCCTGCCCGTTCAGACCTTCGTTTCATACGAAGCGGTATCCACAGGGATTTTCTCTATGCACCTCGTCTTTTCAGACCCTTATCTCTTAAGGCGGCATCCACGAGGATTTTCTATATTTTCCCTTTCCCTGCCCGTTCAGCCCTTCGTTTCATACGAAGCGGTATCCACAGGGATTTTCTCTATGCACCTCGTCTATTCAGACCCTTATCTCTTAAGGCGGCATCCACGAGGATTTTCTATATTTTCCCTTTCCCTGCCCGTTCAGCCCTTCGTTTCATACGAAGCGGTATCCACAGGGATTTTCTCTATGCACCTCGTCTATTCAGACCCTTATCTCTTAAGGCGGCATCCACGAGGATTTTCTATATTTTCCCTTTCCCTGCCCGTTCAGACCTTCGTTTCATACGAAGCGGTATCCACAGGGATTTTCTCTATACACCTCGTCTATTCAGACCCTTATCTCTTAAGGCGGCATCCACGAGGATTTTCTATATTTTCCCTTTCCCTGCCCGTTCAGACCTTCGTTTCATACGAAGCGGTATCCACAGGGACTTACCAACACCACGTGGAATTTTTCTTCACTTAACTTCTCATTAGCTTATTTGTACCTACCCTCACTGCAGTGTTCTTGATCAATCCTCTGAGCCTCCTGTTAACCCCCAATTCTGCCAGATTCTTTGGACCGGAGAGACCCTTCGGCAGTGGTTCCACACTTC
The DNA here is from genome assembly GCF_048418815.1 of Hemitrygon akajei. Classification (NCBI taxonomy): domain Eukaryota; kingdom Metazoa; phylum Chordata; class Chondrichthyes; order Myliobatiformes; family Dasyatidae; genus Hemitrygon; species Hemitrygon akajei. Next base: position 97,418 of record NW_027332044.1, on the reverse strand, counting down.
TGAGACTCCAAGACCTCCCCAAAACCAACAGAATTCTTAGTCCAAATTGTCGCAAAAAGCGCTTACCTTTTGTTTGGGTGCACCCTTTATTCTGTCAGCCTTGTGGGGGTCCCTAGAGGACTGGGAAGTGTCCCCAATCTGCCGTTTCCTTTCCGCGGGTCTCTTTCCGGTCCTGCCGCGGTCGCCAATCTTGTCATGGTTTCTCGTGCCCCACAAACGACCAGGAGACGCAGAAGGTTCTTCAAGAAGTGTTAAACTTTAATTTGCAAATCAAAGCTGAGACAGTCAGTCAAATGGTCGTCGATTGCCCACCGATCCTTGTACACAGCATTTTTTATAGCAATCTCCTGGTTTAGTTGTATTAGCATATCCAATCGTTCTACAGTTGCGTATCACAAGTACATCCGCCACTATTGTTTCTACCCATTGACTTAATCCTGTTCTAATCTCCATCTCTTAGCTACCTCTCATTAACACACCATTGTCTTCTACATTCTTAAGATTTCATTCTCCTACTAAATTGGATACATGCATAGCAAGTTCAAAGCTGACTACATAGTTTTGATTACACAGCAAACAATGCAACTTTTATACTCCAATATGACCGGCAGACAGGGTGAGGAAACATCCCCACTCCCCCCGCTCCGAATCACAAGGCAGAGAGGGAGGGGAGGCTGCTGATCTCGGGAATGTGACGACGAGACTTCCGGCGAGAGTGACACCTAGTGTCCGAACGCGAGCAGTGCGTCAAGCGACGGTGTGCCGGGAGAGACACCTAGTGGCTGGTCCCGGGAGTGCGTTATTGCTGCCCAACAGGGGGAGCTTCACCCTGCGTTCGGTAGGACGAGCGGAGGAGCTCGGATCCCGAATGTGAGTGACGTAACGGTGTGGAGGGAGATTCACTCTGTGTCTGACCCCGGGAGTGTGTGACGGGACGGTGTGGAGGGAGATTCACTCTGTGTCTGACCCCGGGAGTGTGTGACGGGACGGTGTGGAGGGAGATTCACTCTGTGTCTGACCCCGGGAGTGTGTGATGGGACGGTGTGGAGGGAGATTCACTCTGTGTCTGACCCCGGGAGTGTGTGATGGGACGGTGTGGAGGGAGATTCACTCTGTGTCTGACCCCGGGAGTGTGTGATGGGACGGTGCGGAGGGTGATTCACTCTGTGTCTGACCCCGGGAGTGTGTGATGTGACGGTGCGGAGGGAGATTCACTCTGTGTCTGACCCCGGGAGTGTGTGATGGGACGGTGTGGAGGGAGATTCACTCTGTGTCTGACCCCGCGAGTGTGTGATGTGACAGTGCGGAGGGAGATTCACTCTGTGTCTGACCCCGGGAGTGTGTGATGGGACGGTGCGGAGGGAGATTCACTCTGTGTCTGATCCCGGGAGTGTGTGATGGGACGGTGTGGATGGAGATTCACTCTGTGTCTGACCCCGGGAGTGTGTGATGGGGCGGTGTGGAGGGAGATTCACTCTGTGTCCGACCCTGGGAGTGTCTGATGGGACGGTGTGGAGGGAGATTCACTCGGTGTGTGTGTGTGTGAGATGAGCCGGAGTAGAGAGAAAAAGTGAAGGGAAATTGAAGTTGAGTGGGATTTAGAGGGTTCATCTTTTTGAATCATTAAGGAGGAGACTCTTGGCTGAGAGAAGGTACAAAACTGTTGATGATTTGTTTTGAGTTTGAATATAGTTTCCCTCTTTATAATCGCACAGTCAGAGCAGTAGCAATGAGTATCAGGAGATTTGAATACTCCTCCTGCGAGATGTGGGAGGTATGGAGACCTCCAGTGTCCCCGACAACTTCACCTGTAAGAAGGTCATCCTGCTGAACCTTCTAATACTCTGCGTTACAGAGTTCGAACTGGAACTGGATGAACTCGGGATCATTCGGGAAGCTGATGGGGTGATAGGGAGGACATATAGAGAGGTGCTTACACCCAAGGTGTAGGGTACAGGAAAATGGGTGACCGACAGGACGGTGAAAGGACTTAAACAGCCAGTGCCGGTGTAGCGGCCCCTCGTGGCCAACCCGCTCAATAACAGGTAGACCACTTTGGATACTTCTGGATGGGAGGAGGGAGGGGCAAATGACCAAGCAGGGGAAAGTCTCACCGGTCAGGTCTCTGGCACTGACTGTGGTTCTGTGGCTCAGCAGGGAGTAAAGGGTGAAAGTTGGCGAGCTGTATCGATAGTGTTCTCTTTGTTAGGGGAAAGGAAAAGAGACACTGTGGACGAGAACGAGATTCCTCGATGGTATGCTGTCGTTATCGTCACCGGTGTATAAGTAGGAAAAGGGAGCCGGTTCTCCAAACTGATGTATGTGTCGGTGTGGACAAAATTAGAAAGAACATTCAGTTTAATACGTGGCTAAGGAGTTAGGGTTGAAACTCACGTAATATGTATAAGAAAACAGATATCAAGTATATGTAGGATATCAGTAAGTACATTCACGCATTAAGTATACACACACACACGCGCACACACACACACACACACACACACACACACACACACATTTTGAAGCTTGAAGCACCCCGGGCATTTTGAATGCCATTGCAATCGACAATTATTCACAAAGCAGATTGTTTTCGGCTGAGCGAACACTGGGGGGCAGCACAGACCCCTGCCTGGAGGCCGCGCCACACCGCCCCCACCTCGCTCAGCTCCTTCATTTCCTCTCCCATGAGCAACTCTCACAGTTTACACCTGAACTGGGATCGAACTAATATCCCAGCGGTAATGTTTGCCATGAGAAGGGGAGAGTGGTGGTATAAACTAGAGTTGCAGGGACATGTAAATAAGAACACCATTAGAGTTAGTTGAGTGGTTGTTCGGACAGATGTTGTGAGGACTTCTGAAAAACTCGAGCCTGTCGGGACTCATGTTCTGAGCGGCGTACGTTTCAATGCAGGAAGTATTGTTTGAAGGGCCGATGCGCTCAGGTCAGGGGTCAACGCCTCTAAGCCTGACACGGCAGATATCAGTGAGACTTGATTGCAGGCGAGACAGTACCGTTTGCATAAGCTATGAACGAGACACACAGACCTCACTGTGACACGGAGATGTTCTTCAATGGGACACTGAAAGTGTTTCGATGTCACAGCCACAACCCACATCTGACATGAACACGCCCCTCATCGTGACACTGAGACACTGACAGGATCTGCACAACAGCAGTGATGCCCCATCAATAACTCACTCTGAGACGGAAGAAGCGAGATATCGGCTTTTATTGACTGGAAGAATGAACAACACTACATCCTGGAGAATGAAGCCGGGCTCAGGCCTCAATCGCCTTTATACAGGGGTCTGTGGGAGGAGCCACAGGAGCAGTCCAGACAGGTATATGTAGTTCACCAAATTCACCCCCCCTTTGTTTTAAAAGAGTCCCCAGGTGGCGAAGTTTCTTACAAGTATATTTACAGGTTGTCTATCAGGTGGTCGAATCTGTCGCTGCGATCTACGTAGCTCCGGCTGCGATTGCACAGGTGCCGGTGGTGGTAATTGCACAGGTGCCGGTGGTGGTGATTGCACAGGTGCCGGTGGTGGTGATTGCACAGGTGCCGGAGGTGGTGATTGCACAGGTGCCGGTGGTGGTGATTGCACAGGTGCCGGAGGTGGTGATTGCACAGGTGCCGGTGGTGGTGATTGCACAGGTGCCGGAGGTGGTGATTGCACAGGTGCCGGTGGTGGTGATTGCACAGGAGACGGAGGTTGTGCTGGTTCTGGCCTAACTGGAGGTGTCAGGGATCCCTCACGTGTGTGGGAGGCGCCCGGAATATACGCGTACGAGATGCCCGGTACATGAGCGTCGTGAGGAGTCTGTGTGGGGCACGGTGTGTGCGGTGTCACCTCGGGTACCGGGTTCATAGTTACCGTGGAGTGTTCGGGGTAGTGGTCTGCTGCTCCTGCGGGCGCCAGGTCGCAGACGGAGACCGTGTCCTCCCACCCATCAGGCAAGACCACGTAGGCATACTGGGGGTTAGCATGCAGGAGGTGAACCTTCTCTACCAGCGGGGAGTATTTATTACTCCTCACATGTTTCCGAAGCAGCACTGGCCCCGGGGACGTCAGCCAAGCCGGTAGGGTGGTCCGAGTGGCAGACTTCCTGGGAAAAGAGAATAGGCGTTCGTGAGGGGTGGCATTGGTGGATGTACATAACAGAGAGCGGATAGAGTGGAGTGCCTTGGGGAGGACCTCCTGCCAGCGAGAGACCGACAACCCTTTTGACTTAAGGGCTAAATGTGTGGCCTTCCACACTGTGGCATTCTCCCTCTCCACCTGTCCATTCCCCCAGGGATTGTAACTCGTGGTTCGACTAGTAGCAATGCCCCTAGCTAGCAGGTACCGGCGCAGATGGTCACTCATAAAGGAGGACCCTCTATCACTGTGGATATAGCAGGGATATCCGAACAGAGTGAAGAGCTGGCGCAGGGCTTTTATGACGGACGTGGTAGTAGTGTCGGGACAGGGAATGGCAAAGGGGAATCGCGAGTACTCGTCAATAATATTGAGAAAATAGACATTGAGTTCAGTGGAGGGAAGGGGGCCCTTAAAGTCAACACTCAGTCGCTCAAAAGGGCGGGTGGCCTTGACAAGCTGCGCAGTGTCAGGACGGTAGAAGTGGGGTTTGCACTCAGAGCAGATTTGGCAGTCCGTGGTCATCGTCCTGATGTCCTCCAGGGAGTACGGCAGGTTCCGGGCTTTAACGAAATGGTAAAATCGGGTGACCCCCGGATGGCAAAGATGTGCATGAAGGGCATACAGCTGGTCGAGCTGTGCACTAGCACACGTGCCCCGGGATAGGGCATCAGAGGGTTCATTGAGCCTGCCAGGCCGGTACAGGATATCATAATTGTAGGTGGAGAGTTCTATTCTCCACCGCAAAATTTTATCATTTTTGATTTTGCCCCGCTGTTGGTTGCTGAACATGAACGCAACCGAGCGCTGGTCGGTCAGCAAGGTGAACCTTTTGCCGGCGAGATAGTGCCTCCAGTGCCTAATAGCTTCCACTATGGCCTGGGCTTCTTTCTCCACCGCGGAGTGTCGAAGTTCAGAGCCTTGAAGGGTACGAGAAAAGAATGCTACTGGCCTGCCTGCCTGATTCAGGGTAGCGGCAAGCGCGAAATCGGAGGCGTCACTCTCTACTTGGAAGAGAATGGTCTCGTCCACCGCATGCATCGTTGCTTTGATAATGTCCCCTTTAATGCAGCTGAAGGCCGCGCAGGCTTCAGCAGAGAGGGGAAAAGTGGTAGACTTGACCAGGGGGCGGCCTTGTCTGCGTAATGGGGGACCCATTGGGCGTAATAGGAAAAAAAACCCAGGCACCGTCTGAGGGCTGTGAGAGTGGTGGGAAGAGGGAGTTCTAACAGGGGTCGGGCGCATACGGTCGGGGTCAGGGCCAATGACCCCGTTTTCCACGAGATACCAAGGATAGCGAGTCGGGTGGTTCTGAACACACACGTCCCTGTTATAAGTAAGGTTCAAAGCTTCGGCCACTTGGAAAAATCGTTGGAGGTTGGCGTCGTGATCCGACCAGTCGCGACCATAGATGGTGATGTTATCTAGATAGGGAACCAGATATCTACTGGTCCACTATCCGGTCCATCTCCCTCTGGAAGACTGAGACACCATTGGTGACACCAAATGGGACGCGCAGGAAGTGATAGAGCCTGCCGCCCGCCTCGAAGGCGGTGTAGGGGCGGTCATCTGGGCGGATGGGGAGCTGGTGATAAGCGGATTTCAGATCTATCGTCGAGTACACCTTGTACTGAGCTATCTGGTTGACCATATCCGCGATGCGGGGTAGGGGGTACGCGTCAAGCTGCGTGAACCTATTGATGGTCTGACTATAGTCCATGTAACGTTCTCGCTCGGGTGTAACGAAACCCGAGTTAAACGTCGAGGTAAACCGTAGTCAATGAAAACAAGGTCGCAGTAAGATTAACCATTTACTGTTCACTCTTCACATTAACGTATGGTGAAAACTGTTGATAAAACAATACAAGATTGGTACAATATTTGTTTCCTTCTAGATATCACATTTACATCGTGAATACTTGCAAAGGTAAAACTACAACAACTACATTACATTAAAGTGCAGCATACAGTCAGAATCTACCGACTCCATTGACTGCTTTAAATACACTTCAACACAAACTATCCCGACTCTTTAACTAACGTAAACATAAACCTTATCGACCGTCGTTACTTTTAACAGAATCAGCGTTAACATTTTAATTCAACATATCGATTATCTCATGACTTACAGCGTTGCTTTCACTGTGTTTCTGGTGCGTAGAAAGAAAACTCTGCTTGCGCTGAACTGACGCATGTCTGGCCCCCACCCTTGCGTTTATCCCAAACCGGTATTTTCCCATAAGACGCGGCGAAACCGGATGTGATGTCATCGCATGCCGCGATATATTACAGACAAATGAATTTACTTAAACAATCCTAACTTTAACTAAGAAATGCTAACAAACAAATTACTAAGCGAAAATATTATAAACTAAATAACTGCCATAAAGGCAGCACACACTTTCTATAGATTTGCTATGTATAGCCACTGGAAAATAATCTCAGGGCTGTGTCTGCCGTTAGATGTGTACTCTGATTAAAAATTTTCCTTTAACCTTTGAACATTGATCTATCGTTTTGATTGCTTCTCCCGACCTTGGGTATGAACTTTTCCTGCACTGCGAGTATTACTTCTTTAAATCGGCCCGAATGTCAAGCAGATCCTTCTAGTTCACCTTCTAAAGCCTTAGCCGCAACTTCACAGAATGTACCTTCCCGATACTGAATTCACTTGTTTTGGTTTTTACTGATATACTCCCCAAAAAAATCTTCGAGACTAACAATGATATGATCACTTGTTCCTAAAGGCACAACAACTTCCGTACTCAAAACTCAGCGTTATGCTTGCAGAATATCAAATTTAGACAGGATTCTCCTCTTGCTGGTGCATGAATACACTGGGTCAAGAAACACTTGTTTAACGTTTCAATAAATTCACTCTCCTCTGGTCCATTAGTCACTGGGTTCTTCCAGTCAGTAATTTGGAAGTTAATGGTACCCATAACTACAACACACCATCACAGTTTTTTTTAAATCGTCTGATGGAGAAATACGTAACAAGGAATTGTCCTCATTGTGTAGACTAGGCTGGTCATGGAGGTATGAATTAAAATAAATAAATTTTTTGAAAAAGCTACGATAAAGATGTGGATGATTCCTCACGGAAGGATGTGACGTCTGGTAGTTAAGCAAAGTCAGTGCAAGAGAATGTTTAATTGAGGATTGTGGAGATTGTTGGCAGTAATTTAAAGTAAAGCGGGAATGATTAGAAGCAGCAATTATGCGTTGCATGAGGTGGTGTCGGGCTTGAAGAGAAAATATTCACATTAGGGAGAAGCCCAATAATTTACAAGGAGAGTGGGCGAAAGGAGAGTGGATAACAATGCTTTTCAGTCAGTTTTAGAGAGCTTATTATAGAAAAGAGTGAGAGATAAGAAGCATTTTAGCTTGTAGTGGAAGGATGGGAAAATTTGCACTGATTTAAAGACATTATGAATATAATTCTTAAATCAATATTAGAAAAGAAACACAACACTAGAGATCAGAAGAAGTTTCCAAAGCAGATGGAAAAGCTGCACAGCCAACTTGCCCATTCAGAGAGAAATAATACGGGTCTTTGAAATAGAAGAGGACGTAGTGACGCATCTCTGTACGGCAGCCTCGCTCCAAACATCTCTTGCCAGCATACAAACCGAAGAACCCTGTACCTCTCTTGGCGATTTCCCCATGTGAGACCAGAAAGAGATCGCAATGTAAGGAAACGAAGCAGGAACTGAAACGGGAATATAATATGCACTACTTCCTTTGTGTTTAAGCATCTGAGAGATATTGCTCAGGAAAATGAGACATTAATGCCTGCGGATGATCATACTGAGTTGTTAAAAGACCATGGTCACCGGAGAGCAGTACACGGTCTAGGTAACGCAGATGAAAGGACATTGATTTGAATGTGTTTCTATAGGAACATATCATTAGGTCATAATACATAGCAGCCTTTTGTCAGTCCCGGAATTACATTCTTCACACCCGAATTTGCGGCAAATACAAGAATAAGGCAGCAAGTGAAGAATTAAACAATCCTTTAAGTTATTTCTGGGTACGAGCAGAGTATCTCGCCAGACGTGCCAACCAAATGTAACCAGAGGAGCGGCAAGCACTCAATTAAATTTACGTCAGATCAATGAATGGTGTCCCAAGGGCCACAATGAATAAACATTATATCGAGACAATTTAAAGCCAATAGTCAGACATATGTGGTGTCTGGCAGCACCGATGAATCTAGAATGTCCTTGATATTGTTTCATCCTTCTGTCCTAACACACAGTGAGGAATTGAGGTTCAGTACAAAGTTTTCGAGTGTGCACAAGAAAGTGCAAGTGTGAAATTCTGAGGGAAGTAACACTCTAAACGAAAATACCATCACTCCATCAGTAAGAGATTTCTGGATTGGATTTTGTTGGGGAAATGTTCCTAGTACTGTGTCCAAACCTATTCATTCAGCGGTGGTAATTGGGTTTATTAAGCCTGCTAGTATGCAACAAAACGTTGATTTACTCTGAATCCTGTACTTGGTCATAGATTGCAGGTGAGAGAACGTGGACGCCGTTAGAGATTTAATGGCGCGCTGAGGTATTTTAAATGGTTTAAATATTAATCTGCGGACGATACAAAACTTCCAGCGTCCATTTGCTTTTGACATGGAAAAGATTTCATTTTCTGTGATAGTTTAAAGTGTGAATGCATTGAGAACGTAAAGTATTGCATAGGGACTGGACATTTGTCAGATCACTTGAAATCTAAAGAGAGACAATTCGTGCGTAAGTGAACGGAAGGCACTCCTGTTTGTTAGGTTTGTTTTGAGAGAATGCTTGAATTAATCCTCCGTTCGACACCACAATATGTCTATCACAAATTGTATGTTTCCTTGAGTGAAATGCATTTCCAGGCCCTGATGTGAATTTCAGAGGGTGGGTTCTTTCCGAAACTCTTAGTGTATCTGGGCGTCTATCACCCTCATTTACCTTCCTTGTGCTCTTTAGCATATTTGATAAGGTATTTCACCCTGGCAATTAACCCTCCATTTGCCAGTGACCTGCAACGATTTGACGATAGAAAAGTTCAAGTCTGTATTTTTGGTTTTGCTTTACCTGCGTATTTAGAATATGATCTTTTATTTGTCTGCTTTTGTATTGATTTCAGACGGAGACGCAGATTCCTCTGCGGCCAGGTGGAATCACAGTTAAAGGGGTCGAAATATGAGTGTGACTATTCCGGCCACGACAAACTCATTGTTGAAAGATAAGTTGGCAGATGGATAAATTCATGTATACTTGAAATTGGAATTTGGAATTGGCATTTTGGGAGATTGGTTGATCTGGGGAGCACTAACAGATGCTGCTGAAGACTATCAAATGTTGAGTGTTATGGGTTCCATTGAAAATCTTTCTTTCGGTGTCATTGTAGCATCAGCTGTGTAATATGCCAACGGGAGGTCAGATTATATTGCGTGCAGTTCCATTCAGAAATTCAGAATTTTGTATACATCCTCAGCAGTAATTCAATAAAATATCCAAGTTTTGCAGGATGGTCAAATTACAGTCGGAATTTCAGAACACTTTCATTGCGGATTGGAGACATAGTTGTAAAGTCTGTTAAAGTGTATACCTTACTTGTGGAACACCACTGGCCACCGTCTTCCTGGCATAATTCCTTCCTTCTAGTATCTAATTTGCCTTCTGTTGATAAGCCCATTCTCAGTGTACACAATCAGGTTTCGCTCGACCCAATGCCGTCTCACTTTCTGAATGTGCCTATCATGCATATCCCGGTCAAACACCTTACACGATTAATACACCCCGCATCGACTGGTTTGTCTTCATCAGTATATTTGTTCACATTTTCGAATAAATCATTTAGGCTCATATGGGAGGACCAGCTCCTACAAAACCATGCTGACTGTTCTCATCCAGAATACATTTCTCCAGATATGCATAAATCCCATCTCCAAGAATCCTCCCCGGGAGCTTGCCCACCCTGACGAAAGGCTCAATGTCCTGTAAATCTCAGGACTATCCCTACTGCATTTCCTGAACAAAGAATTAACAGTCACCATTCTCCAATTCCCCGGTAATACTCCTGTGGCCAGTGAGGACACAAATATCATGTTTAAAACCGCAGTAGTATCATCGCCCGCTTGCTCTAGTTACCTGGGGTACATATCTTCTATATATAAATATAGAATGATTTATTTTAATGGTTTACAAGTTTCCAAGGCATAGATCGTGACGTAGGGATGTCCCACTGTATCCGTCTTTTTATGCCGGATCCACATTGATCAAGGTCGCGCTCACCGGCTGACACCGAAGCAAAGTATCATTAAGGACCTTCACTGCCTCCTTGCACTCCAGCCAGATGTTTCCTGATATGTCCCTCCCACCCTCTCGTCACCCTCCTGTTCTTCATGAACCTTAATGAGACACTCAGAGGCATTCTCATGTTCCTTTCCAATTCTTCTAAGTTCAGTTCATTTCCATCCCGCCCAACTTGTGACTTTCCGCAGCCCTGTCTGATCTTCTCTTCCTGAATCTTAAGTATATTTCTCTCTTCTTCTTGACGAGGTTTTCCATATCTCTTGGCAACCAGGGTTATTTGACCCTACCTTCCGTTCCTGGCTGCAGTGAGACAAGTCTACACTGAACGCCAATCAACTGTTCCATTAGCAAATCATTTATTGCGCATTTCAAGGAGCACACCATTTCCCAAATTCGGCTCCAAGTGCCTACCTAATAGCACCAATTAAACACATTCTCTACTGTCAGCTCCTAGCACACTGAATGCTTATGGTAAATGTCGAACAGTTGACCTTCGAGGAGATTTGCGTCATTTTCTGGTACCAGATCCTGAATAGACGGTTCTCTATTCCCCTTGCCAGCTTATTGAGAAATACTATCATACGTGAACCTTTTATCCCGAGAAAGTGCCAATGAATAATAGGGAAGTTTAGTTTGGCTGTGACAACAACCGTGTTAATATGGCACCTGTCCAAAATGAACCTCCTGATCAGATACTTCCTGTCTCTACTTTTTTTTTTGATTTGGAGATAGTGTGCGGGGTCCCAAGCGAGTGATTGCTTCCTTTCTGCTTCTGAGTTCTAATCACTGTCTATAAATAGACAATTTATTTACTCTCTTTAACCCGACACTGTCAATTTTCAATCATCTGAACACGGGTTTGTCCGGAAGCCATTCCTGTCTTTGTCTTTGTCAAGTCTCTGCGATAGTTTGGAGAAAGTCAAAGAATGTAACAATCACGAAAGTCAATTGAACATTTGCCCAGGTTCCTACCTCAGCTGTGTGAAGTATACAACCTTCCGTGGATTTTGCAATTTCAGGATGACCAGGCAAATGATTGTTTGGATTCATGACCTACACATTTGTAGAACTGTTTTATTAGAAGCCTCTGCTGAGTTTGTAAAACTGTTTTGTCAGAAAACTCCGCAATTGGACGTGGATGTTATCCGCACAGACGGCCATTTAACGTAACCACATACTTCATTCCATTCTTCAGCTCTTTTCTGAATTTCCTCTGTGTCAGAGTATAGATGCAGGTATTGGTGCACATACTCAGAGTTTGCAACATGAACCCGAATTGTTGTAGTATATATACCGGGGAACTGAAATATCTGTCCTGATAATCATAGTTTTGCGTTTGCCATTTCAGGGAATGAGCTACATAGGGGATCCAAAATAAAATAAAATTAGCTGATATAGCAAACAACAAAATCATCGATTTTCTGCGGTTTTCTATCTCGGTATCCTGCTGATTTTCACTGCCGTTCCGAAGTCCTCTGCGGACTCTATTGGCCGCAATGATATGCCTCACTGTTAAGCCATTGAACACTAGAATTAAGCCGATTGGTAGCAAAGGTGTTAAAATGCTATCCAGCAATTCGTATCCTCTCCACAAGGGTGAAGTATTGTATTCATATGTGAGGGCGCAATGCCACGGTTTGTTGTCAATAATGACGTAAGGTTCAACGGCAAAGTAAAACGGGGCACATCTCCCGACGCTCACTATAACCACGGTCACCATAACCACCGTTGCTGCTCTCTCAGTGCAGTAACGTTCCCGCAGCTTTCGACAACATATCGCGATGAAACGATCGCAGGTAAAACTGACCGTAAACCAAACAGAACAGTCTCTGGTCGCAACCCTAAATACAAGTGCTAGAGCACATACCGGAGTGATGAGCAGGGATCTGGATTGAATGTAGATTCTTCTGATCTCATCCAGTAAAACTGCAACGATAACCACCATCAGATCCGCTGTTGCCATTCCAACCAGGTAACGGGTGATGCATTTGGAGAGTCCGCATTTTCCCCGAGATAGGATCACAATCGCCGTTAAATTAACTACAGGAAATTTGCAGGAAAATAAAAACAACACAGAATTATCGGTAGTTACAACTGTCTGAATTTCCACCATTCTTCCAATGATATGCAGGGTGTAGTTTTTTATGGAAGTCAAACAACAGAAATGCAATGCAGCCGGCTTCAGACGGTGCACTCCGCTTGGAGGACAATAATGGACCGGAGTGGCCGTGGGTTGGCGACCATCCGACAGGTTATAGCCGGCCATCTGATTCTCACGACGCACGCCCCACGAACAACGCCATTTCAATTCCTAAAGATGAAACAGCTGAAGGGTATATTTGTAGTGAAATTAATTAGGTGCAAATCATGAGTTCTAATTTAGCGATTATGAAGGAACCATAATCGTGTCGATATTCCGCTGGAGGGGCATTTGAAAAATAAACTGACGATCTAGAATAGCGACGAATGTCGTTTCAGAGAGCCGAGCAAGATCAGACTATGAAACTATGGACATATCGGCAACAACTTATTTAACGAAAGAGAAAAAAAATCATGATATCAGAAAGATATGGAAACTGAAACTGAGGGTAGCATTTGTGCTGAGTAAAAGTCAAAGGCAAGACGATGGCACCATGCACCATGCATGATAGAGCTTCAGTATCTTACCAGGGACACCGATCGCTACAATTGCAGGATAGAAAATGCCCGCGATGTAGTAGATCGCCGCATATTCCATATTCCGTCAGAAGCAGTGTTCAGTTGTATGGAAATTTCCAACTATATGGAAAGTTCCAACCGGCTATCAGACTTACAGAGTTATATGCAATTCAGTGTAACTCCTCTGAGGCAATTAGTATGGTTATGACATCAGTCACATCAGGGACAACCAGCTACACCAACCGTGCCATAAATTCGTCTACACAAGGGATGTTACAGATTGTTAACTTTTAAACAAATGATAATATGAACGTTTCCAATATATAGTTTGCAAGACACTAGGTTTCAGCCGCTGAAATGGGACATCAGCAGTTCGGTATGAAGCACAAAACATCTACTCGTGAATAACTTGATCACTTTACTCCATTACCATGACTTGTGTTGCAGTCTATTTAACTTCAAAGACATTAGCCAGAGCTGTCACAATTCTACAAGCATTTCTCAATTATATTCGTTTTCAACAAAAGTAGACAGAAAAATACGTGATCGATCAGCAAGTTCCCAGGCAGCTCTATTATTTGCGAGGAAAACTGGATTAAACACCATAGCGTATAATGCATTCAAATGACACTGAAACTGAGTGCTGAAAATCCAAAGTGCCGATTATGTCCCCTTGAAATAATGCCGTCACTACATTCTTTTGTTTCTTCAGTTGTGGTTTTGTTTGTCTTCCAGTTTTCAGTCAGACACATCAAACCAAAAAATCTTGAATCCAACACAGATTTAGGGTAAGAGGCCAGAGTGTAGATAGTTGATTCCTTGACTATGACGAGTCTGCTGCAGGGATTGGTGCTAGGTCCGCTGCTATTTATCATGCAGTTGGTAGGATATTACCTACACACTAAGATTGTATACAGAATTGTTTTGCAGTGGCATACAATCTACAGTCAGATATGCAATCAGATCAATGTGTATTGATCAAACTGATCGGCTGAAAAATTGCAGATGGCGTTTAATACAGACAAGTGCGAGGTATTCCACTTTGGAAGGAAAAACCAAGGCAGAACATGCAAGGTAAATGGTAGGGCTCTGAGGAATGCAGTAGAACAGCGAGATCTAGGAATACAGATACAAAATTCCATAAAAGTGGAGTCACAGTTAGAGAGGGTAGTAAAGAGAGCTTTTGGAACGTTTGCCTTATAAATCCAAGTATTGAGTATAAGAGTTGGAATGTTATGGTGAGGTTGTATATGGTGAGGCCGAATTTGGAGTATTGTGCGCAGTTTTGGCCACCGAATTACAGGAAGGATATCATAACTGTTGAAAGAGTGCAGAGAAGGTTTACAAGGATGTTGCCGGGACTTGAGAAACTGAGTTACAGAGGCAGGTCGAATAGGTTAGGACTTTATTCCATGAAGCGTAGAAGACTGAGGGGAGATTTGATAGAGGGATATTAAATTATGATGGGTATGCGTACAGTGAATGCAAGCAGGCTTTTTCCACTGACGCTCGGGGAGAAAGAAAAAAACAGAGGACCTGGGTTAAGGGTGAAGGAGGAAAAGTTTAAAGGAAACATTAGGGAGGGCTTCTTCACACAGAGAGTGTTGTGAGTATGCAATGAGCAGCCAGATTAAGTGGTAAATGCGGGTTCACTTTTAATAGCGAAGAAAACTTCGACAGGTACATGGATGAGAGGAGTATGGAGGGATATGGGTCAGGGTAAGATCAGTGGGACTAGGCAGAAAAATGTTTCAGCACTACCAAGAAGGTCCAAAAGGCTTGTTTCTGTGCCGTAATGTTCAATGGTTCTATGGTTCTATGATGGCCTGATGAAAGATGCCTTCCAAGAGCCTGTTGGCCCAGGCCTTCAAGCTGCAGTATCGCTTGCTGGACGGAAGTACCTGAAACACATTATAGTTGTTGTGGCTGGACTCGGTTTTGATCCTCCGGGCCCTTTTCACTCATCTACTGATGTAACTATACTGCGGAAAGGAAGTTTCTCATCCTCAGATGCGCTGGGTTGCCAACACCGCTCTCTGCGTTTGAGGGTAGAAACATACAAAACCTAGAGAGCACTCTCTGTATACATTTGACCGACAAATCTGTGCTGAACATGTCCTTGTCTTAAAATTACCTTGGGTTACCCAAAGCACTCTGTTTTTCTAAGCTCCATGGACCAATCCGGGAGTCTCTTAAAAGACCGTATCGTTTCCGCCTCCACCACCATCGCCGGCAGCCCATTCCACACACTCACTACTCTCAGTGTAAAAAAAAAACTGACCCCTGACATCTCCTCTGTATCTACTTGCAAGCACCTTAAGGCTATGCCCTCGCGTGCTGGCCATTTCAGCCCTGGGGAAAAAGCCTATGACTGTCCACACGATCATGCCTCTCATTATCTTGTATGAGATATCTTGCATTATCTTGTAGGATGAGAACACCTCTCATCCTACGTCGCTCCAATGATAGAAGGCCGAGTTCACTCAACCTATTCTCATAAGACAAGCTCTACAATACCGGCAACAGTCTTGTTAATCTGTAATGCACTCTTTCTATGGTCGCCACGTCCTTCTTGTAGTGAGGCGACCGGAACTGTGCATAGTACTCCAAGTAGGGTCTGCCCAGGGTGCTATATAGATGCAGCCTTACCTTCCGGCTCTGAATCTCAGTCCCACGATCGATGAAGGCCAATACACCGTACACCTCCTTAACCACAGAGTCAACCTGCGAAGCAGCTTTGAGCGTCCTAGGGACTCGGACCACAAGACTCCTCTGATCCTGCACACTGCCCGCAGTTTTACAATTAATACTATATTCTGCCTTCACATTTGACCTAACAAACATGAACCACCTCTCACTTATATGGCCCGAACTCCATCTTCCACTTCTCAGCTTAGTTTTGCATCCTGTCAATGTCCCGCTGTAACCTGTGACAACTGTCCACACTATCCACAACACCCATAACCTTTGTGTCATCAGCATGTTTACTAATCCACCCCTCCACTTCCTCATCCACTTCATCTATAAAAATCATAAAGAGTAGGGATCAAAGAACAGATCACTGAGACACACCACTGTTCACCGGCCTCCATGCAGCATATGACCGTTCCACAACCACACTTTGCCTTCTGTGTGCAAGCCAAATCTGAACCCACAAGGTAATGCCCCCTTCGATCTCCAGCATCCTTACTTTGATAAAATCCATCTACACTACATCTACAGATCTAGGTTCAACAATGCGTTTAACGACATCCTCAGAAAAAGCCATGCTGATTATTCGTAATCAGATTATGCCTCTCCGAATGTTCATAAATCCTGCCTCTCAGGCCCTTCACCATCAACTTACTAACCTCCGGGCTATCCCTACTCCCTTTCTTGAAAAAGGGAACAGCATCCGCATCACTCCAGTCCTCCGGAACCTCTCCCGTCCTCATTGATGATGCAAAGATTATTGCCAGAGTGCCAGCAATCTCTTCGCGCGCTTTCCACAGTAGCCTGCGGTACATCCCGTACGCTCCTGGCGACTTATCCAACTTGATGCTTTCCAAATGATCCAGAACATCCTCTTTCTTAACATGTACACGTTTAAGCTTTTCAGTCCACTGCAAGTCATCGCTAAAATCGGCAAGATCCTTTTCCGTAGTGAATACTGAATCAAAGTATTCATTAAGTATGTCTGAAATCTCCTCCGGTTCCATACACACTTTCCCACTGTCACTGTTGATTGGTCCTAATCTCTTACGTCTTCTCCTCCTGCTCTTCACATACTTGTAGAATTCCGTGACGTTTTGCTTAATCCTGTCAAACTGGGCATTTTCATGGCCCCTTCCAAATTTCATTCTTAGCCTACTTCCTGCTAGCCTTATAATCTTCCAGATTTCTATCATTATCTAGCTTTTTTTTGAAAATTTCTTCTTGACTACTTCTTGACTAGATTTTCAACAGCCTTTGCACACCACGGTCCATCCTTTCCATGTCTTATTGGGAAATACCTACGCAGAAACCCACAAAATATCCCCTGAACATTTCCCAAATTTTTCCGTACGATTCCCGGAGAACATCTGCTTCCAGTCTATGCTTCAAATTTCCTGCCTGATAGCCTCATATTTTCCCCTTACTCCAATTAAACGTTTCCCTAACTTGTCTGTTCCTATCATTCTCCATTGCTATGGTTAATGAGATGGAATTGTGATCACTAACTCAAAGATGCTGTCCCACGGAGAGACCTGACAACTGACCGGGGATCATTTCCCAATACAAGATCAAGTACACCCTCTCCTCTTGTAGACCTATCTAAATATTGTGCCTGGAAACCTTTTGAATACACTTAGCAAACTCAACCCAATGTAGGGGCCAATGACATGGACATGCCAGAAGGAGGAAGTCCTGCAAAGAGAGTTTAGGAGTTACGTGCAAAGTTCAAGAACAGCACCACCAGGGTTGCAGTCACATGCTAGTGAGGCTAGAACTTTGCTCATTTCAATATTTGTTTCTAAGGAGCCAAGGTTTTAAATTTCCACGTGTTCCGTATACAGCTACACAACGTTTGAAATATCGTTCTCGGTGTTTCTGTGAGTATACCCGTCCGTCAAATACACTGAAAGGTGAACCATCGAACGAGATGCAAAGAGGGGGTGTTTAACCAAATGTTAACCAGTAAAGGCGTACAATTATTCAAAATATCTTCTAAGGAAATATAAATCCAGCTGTCACTCGCATAGGAGAGAAATGTCTCAGGGCTCGAACAAAGAGAGTTCTGCAGTTGGGGAGAGATGTGAACCACGGTCTTCGGGATTTGCCCAAACACTCCCCTCAGTATACGGACCAGGCCGGCGGTGTTTTTGCCGCTCCCGGTCTATCACTGACCACACAGATGAGTTTGTTGCTTCTGCAGAGTCATCACTGACCAGATCCTCACCAGTCATGCACCAAAGGACAGGGTGAGTGCAGACAATTACTCTGGAAGGATGGGGAGCTGCTTCAGTTAAGTGCATGGAACGATCGGGTGGACGTGACAGGTTTATGAATTGCATTTAATATATGCTTCAGCAGGGTAAAGATGGTAGAGCCACAAACACGAGCAATCCAAATGAAGGGTGTTCATCCCACACCAGCACCTCGGCTGCTATGCAAAAAGGGTTAACTGCATCTCTCATTTTACAGAATAGAAATAATGTAAATTCCACGGAGGATTTCGACGTCACAAGAGAGTTTCTCTCTCATATTAATAGCCGTCCGACTCACCGAGTTCTCTCAGTGTCAACGTGAGCAGCCGCCCCGGCACTGACAGCGACTGGAGGACCCACCAAGCGGGACAGAGAGGACATACTTTGGGGGAAGAAGCTTTGCTGGCTCCGGAATGGATCAGAGTCTGCGAACAGCAGTGTGGAATGTAACAGGAATTCGGCAGAATCCCCTCTGGGCTGCTGAATTTCTCTTTGCAAATGATGTGTGGATAAACTTGCATTTTCGAATCCTGTATGCAATAAAAGTAATTCGGGTGATTTACTTCCCCGTCCTCGATATGGTTGCTCTTCCAGGTGAATCTCTCTCCAAAGCTTAATTATGCACCTATATTTAACTGCATTCCTTTCATTCTAATGTGTAAAACGAATTTGAAATTATTGCGACTGTCACACACCAGATATGAAATCTTCAGCACTCTAAAATCTGCAACAGATGCTGTTCACTGTGGCTTTTAGAAATGTTCCAGTGTAATAGTCAATGATCTGATCGGCAAACTGTGTTCAATCTTTGCTCGAATTAGTTTAGGGTCAAGGCTTTGATATTTTGCATCTGTAGACGTTGCTTGATTTTTGTTTCCACCATACTCGCCTCGGGAATATCTGGTGCTGAATCAAGGTGCTTCTCGCGTTGTGTTCCCATTGAATTTAATCTGATCTTAATATCGGCAATATTCCCGGAGACAACTGCTCTGTTGTCTATTTGCGATGGTCAGTGTAATCTGAGATCCAAATCCGCACTATTCCTGCAGGCAACTGTTCGGACTGTGTCATCTACACGCCGGGGTCACTCCCCAACAGCGACAGTCCACAAGCGTACTGAAGCTTCGTACGGGCCAACCATGTCATAAACAGATCATTCCCCCGTTCTACTTCTCCCAGGGCCAGCTGTCTATTCTTAAACTCTCGGGAGGTCCAGAGAACCCCCGGTCCTTTCCTGGCGGTTCTCTGTTGGCATTGGTCCCACTGCAGCTCCATCCCCACAATATCTAAACTTATCAACTGTTCCGCCCCTTCGAAATTCCCCATTGTCCTTTCCTGTCTCCACCAAAGTAAATATTTCATTTCCCTTGATTCCCTTTCAGATTGTCACTCTGACCCCATCGTGAAATTGTGTAATAATGAAAGCAAAGTGAAACGGCCCATTATGTGTCTTCTCCTCAAAGAGTTAAGCTATTTTGAATCCTCCCGCCTCTCTTATTCTCAGGTCATTTCAAAAAAATAGTAATCCTCATATCAACAACATGAGCTTCGGCGTTATTGCTCGAAGTTTGGAATTATTCCTTGAAATCCGTTTAAATGTTCTTCATCAAAAGGAAAGCGATCACAATTTCCAGTATCCCTCCATTAAAATGTTGCGATGACTCATGCTTCTCCTCACCATGTTGCCTGTATCATAGTTATATCTACGACTGGAATTCAACTTTTGTAATTTGCCAATGTTTTTACTGATATTTGGCGGGCGCATTTGACTCAGTGATTTACGGTAGTCGTTGCCTAAAACTGATTGCATTCTCCGATTGCATTACAAGAATGTCCTGAACTGATAGTTTTGTTATCATCGGAGTTTGTTTCGGACTGTGAACTCAATCCTTGCTCAAAACTGAAAACATACCTGCAAACTGTAAGATTGCGAATAGGCCACGATATTCTTACTGTGCTTCTTTGGAAGGGGATCACAGCTGCGGCTAAATAATATTTCGTCAAGAATGCAATAAAATGCATATGAATGAAGGGAATGCCGTTCATACGGGAAGGTGTTTCTGAAAGGGATAAAGTACCTTGCAGGAATTGTTCCGAGTGAGTACGATCTGAGCAGGTAACCTTCGGTCTGTGATCACATCATTTGATGCAGGAAGGTCGGCTTTTCCATTCAGCGTTCCTGAAAGTCTACCAGTTTCTCCAAGCTTTATTTCGGCTGCTTTGTATCAGTTGACGGGTCGTGTGAAACTTGGTTCGATACCGCAGCTCTGACACACGCGCTCAATGAGCGAATTCAACGGAGCTACTGCTGACAGGATGATCAGTGACAGTACCCTTTTGGTTAATGCATCGGGCTAGCATAGGATCTATCATAGGATAGATAGGATGCTCGAGACCTTAGCACAGTACTGTACTACAGTAATTTTATGCATTGCACTGTGAGGCCACTGCAAACAAAACAATTAATTCAGTGACATGAGAGGGTGATGATGAACCTGATCTGATATGTCTCTGGTGTTGACTGACAGTGGGAAGAGAGCAGGGAGAGGGGAATCACGGTTGGGAAAAGGAGAAGATAGAGGGACGGAGCGGGAAGCACTATAGAGACTTCTGTAATGATCAATAAACAATTGTTTGGAATAGAATTACCTTGCCCGGTGAGTCAGGACTGGGTGTGTCTGCACACACGCCAACCCGTCCCGGCAGTCCTCCTCTGCCACGGTTCCACATCTCCACACTCCCCTTTACCAACAGCGTTTGCTCCCGCCAGATTCGCAAACTCGCTCTCCGCTGTACGTTGATGAAGATGGCCCTGTTCAAAAGTCTCAGGCAACCCAGCTATATTATATATGCGTAAGAGTTTTGCACGTTACTTTATCATGATCAAGGGCAGGAGCCTGTCTTCGATCAGAACAGAGTCAATGTTGCGGACATTTATTTCATGGCAATTACGTTTCACAGGAGTTAGTATTTAATGCCCCTACTACCTCTATTCCCTCAACATGTACGAAATTGTCCAATAATCAGTGATCGTTATCTTTGATATTTAATGCTATTTCCTGGGTGATATTTGACCGCAAATATTCTGCTCGACTTTTCACAGATTTCACATAGTAATTGCTTTTCACTAAAATTAAAAACATGACTAAGCATAGAAACGCACGAGATATATTAGATGTCCATTTAATGGAGAAAGCTTCCTGATGAGTACTGACTGATTTTTTTATACTTCTCACAGTGAACCTGGTGACGATTTTAATCTTGTCCAGAGGAAAGTGTGGTCTCTCTAGAGTGGTCACTGGCTACCTGGTTGCCATGACAGCAGCGGATCTTCTGGTCGTTGTCCTGGATCTCATATTAAGCAAGATTCCGAATAGTTACGCGCCATTCGATGTTTACTTCTGGTCTCTGTCTGCACCCGTGTGTAATATACATGCCGTCCTTCTTCACATCGCCACCGATTGTTCCTATTATTCACCTTCACTTTCACATTTGATCGATTTGTGGCCATATGTTGCCAAAAGCTGAAAACAGAATATTTTACCGGGAAAACAGCGGCTCTGATTCTGGGGACAGTGACGGTGATCAGCTGTTTAAGGAACATTTACTGGTATTTTCGACTCGCAGGTTATTATACACTGATGATTGCTTCATTTATTTGCCAGCCTTCCGGGTCTTTGTCCCCATATATCTTGAGGCTAATAGACTTATTTAATTACATCCTCACCCTCGTAATCCCATTCCTGCTGGATCTCCTGACGAATGGATTAACCGCCAGACATGTTTTAGTCACCAGCAGAAGGCGCAGGAGACTCCGGTGTGTTGACAAGGGACAGAGTGCCAGGGACCCTTGAAATGGAGACTCGCAGGAAATCCCTCGTTTTACTGCTGATCATCTCCGGCAATTTCCTCCTGCTCTGGGCACCGTTCCCTGTATATACTGCGTCACCCAGACCATGTTCAGGGAGCAAATAAGGGCCGTAATAAAATATCCACTGGTTCTTTTTGTTGCGAGAATAAGGCGTTAACGAGGTCTAATTTCGAGTACCGAGTACAGATTCGGCCGCTTACCTACAGGATTAATGTAAACAAGATCGATGGAGTACAGAAAATAATCAAGGGTGTTGACAGGTCTGGAGGACCCGAGTTATAAGGATAGATTGAAATTTATTGCTTAGAACGTAGTAGATTAAGGGGACATGAAGGGAGGTTTACACAATTAGGAGAAGTATAGATAGGGTAAATGCAACCAGTTCTCTTTTTTTTCCACCGGTTTTTGTGGAATACAACTAGAAGTCATGGGTTAAGTGTGAAAGGTCAAGTGGGTGGTGAGAGCGTGGAACGAGATGCCGGCGCAAGTGGCGAACGCGATTTCGATTTCAACCCTTCGGAGAAGTTTGGACAGGAATGTGGATGGGGGGCTGCATGGATTAGTTCGGTCGGTCTGGATTAATTCTTCCCGCATCGCAGGCAACAGTCCGGCGTACTCCTTGTTCGACTCGATACTCAGCGGATCTACTATCGCCACATGATTCGTCACTCTGTTTCGCCGATATTCCTTGCAATCAAGATCGGGGAAACTTTGGAAAAGGAACAAAAAATACGGCAAACGAAACTCCAGGTTCGTCGAGACCTGCTCCGCTGATTATTGATGATTCGCGAGTACTCACTTCCCAGTCTATTTGGCTGTGATTTTCCTCTTTTTTTAGTCTACCTGTTCTGCACTGCATCTGTAGATGATTCACTTTACTCCGCATTGTGATTATTTATCCTGACCTACTTCATTGCTCTGTATAATTATTTGAGTTTTATGACCAGTACACAGGAGAAGATTTTCACAGAATCTCGGTCTATTTGACAATATTAACCCGATTCCATTTCCATCCGCCCGCGGTGTAACGAGGAACAGATCTAAGGAAGACTTCCCACCGTGCGGGAGTCACAGTCCCTGGACAGATCAGGCCGCCCACACTCAGTTCCCTTGCCCGAACCGCTGACGGAAGACAGGGTCATATCACGGGTTCGCAAACGTACGAGAAGTTGTCACACCACTTCCGGCATCAGCAATTCTCACTGACTTGGAACTTGATGATACCAGTTCCATGTCCTAAATGTTCATCCAGACACTTTGGCTGTGTTGTCAGACTCTGTAATTTCGTCGTGTTTCGGATCTGTAGCAAAATCTTCCGGTGAGGGAAAAAAATCCGATGTTCTCTGTGTTCGGTATCCTTTATAATCGTCTTTGCTGCCTGACCTGAGACGCCAGTCTTGCCTGCAAGAGAATAAAACTGCCTATTTTCTGCCGATAATTGTGATGCCCTGAGCCTCAGGGTGTGTCGCTGCAGCTGACACCGGAATTTCTATCCAGACTTTCTTCTGTCTGGGTTTATTTCTGCTTTATAAGTATTAATCTCACATGTACCGAAATGCAGTGAAAATTTGTCTTAGGTTTCGTTCCTTGAAAGTCCAATGATTTCACAATGTATGAAGTAAAACAATTTAAAGCAATATCACAGTCGGTGTATACTCTGTCTCAGGTAATTAACAGCAGCAGCGTTCAGTGGCTCCGGGAATCTGTTGTATCTCGGAAGCCGTTCTGTTCTTACTTCGCTGTGGACAACGAAACCCGGATGAAGAACATCGGACAGTCTTTGCTGTTGCTATTTACAGATATCAATTGAGGACATACCCCCTGGTCTTAGACTCACCCATTATTGGAACCAACATTTCCATAACCCTTTTATCTCGGGCTTTTGATATTTAATAACTTTGGATGAAATCCACTCTCATTCTTCTAATCTAAACTCAAGCTAGCACAGGTTCGGAGCCATCAAACCCGCCTTGCAAGTTAACCCTTTAATTCCAGGAATTATTCTCGTGAATTTCCTCTGAATCCTTTTTCAATATTAGGTCAATTTTTCCCAGGGGGGACAAAACCTATCACAATTCTACAAGTACCGTCTCACCAACAAAACCGCAGCATCAGATCTTTGCTCTTTTATTATTTTACTCTCTAAATGAATGTGTTGTTTGTGTTTATCTTCCTGACTTCCGAATCAACCTACAGGTTAACCTCCAGGAAAACCTGAGGAAAAAACTCCAAAGACTATGGTTTTAAAAAAAAAGATTTCTCCAGTTTCGAAAAGAGTCTGCGCTTTTATCAATTTCATCAAAGTGCATGAACACACAGTGCTCAGTATGTGTGTGTGTGTGTGTGTGTGTGTGTGTGTGTGTGTGTGTGTGTGTGTGTGTGCGCGCGCGCGTGTGTGTGTGTGTGTGTGTGTGTGTGCGCGCGCGCGTGTGTGTGTGTGTGTGTGTGCGCGTGTGTGTGTGTATATATACACTTTGATGAATTTAATATATTTATATATATATACCTACGTTTGCCCATTCTCCGAATGTG
Source organism: Hemitrygon akajei (assembly GCF_048418815.1). Taxonomy (NCBI): domain Eukaryota; kingdom Metazoa; phylum Chordata; class Chondrichthyes; order Myliobatiformes; family Dasyatidae; genus Hemitrygon; species Hemitrygon akajei. The sequence continues at coordinate 72,958 of NW_027332044.1, read as the reverse complement.
TCTAAAGCCTCCTGAAAGCTCCCCGCTTTCTCAAAACTATCTGCTCCTCAAACGATTTATTTCATTGTCTGCAAACTTGGTAACAAAAAAAATCAATTCCAGCATCCAAATCGTTGGCCTATACAGGAAAAGCAGGAATCGCAATACAGACCCCTGCGGAACACCATTATTCACTGGCAGCCTACCAGGTAGGCCACTTTTACTCCGACTCTTTTCTCAATGTCTGTCAGCCAACCTTCCCTCCACTGTAATATCTCCTGCAACACCATCAGGTCTCATCTTGTTCAGCAACCTGATGTGCGGCGCTTTTTCAAAGGCCTCTGCAAATGTAGGTAAACAACATCTCGTTTGTGTATCCTGACTGTTACTTCCTCAAATAGTCAGGAAAGTTTTCCCTTTCAGGAAAACGTACCGGCATGTGCGTATTCTATCATGTACCCCCCGACACTCTCTAATTTCTGGCTAATGCGCATCATTTTTTTTAGGTTGTTGGTTGGTTTACCTTCATTTCATGTTCCCCTCCTTATTGGTTTAATTGTCTTGTGTTAGTTTTTGTTTTAGAACAAAAAAACTTTCCACTCCTCTAGTCTTGCACACTTGTTGAGCGATTGTATCGCATGTCCTTTGTTATTATGCTGCCTCTGCCTCTCCAGTCACACGTGATTGCTGTATTACCCCTGTGGATTATTTCCTCCTGCAGATGAATGTGTCCTAGGCCTTCTGATTGCGGTCTAAAACTCCAGACATTGCTGCTCTGCCACCATACCTGCTACTGTCCCCTTACAATCAAACTTCCCCAGATCCCAACGGATGCCTCTGGAATTCCCTTTATTCCATTATAATGTGGACACATCTAATTTTAGCTTCTCCCTCTCAAACCGCAGGATGAATTCTATCCTGTCATATTATGATCGCTGCTTCCGAAGGGTTCCTTCACTGTGCCGATCAAACCTCAAAACCAGCTGTATCCTTTATTTTGAGTTACCACGGGAAGCCGTCCCTCCAAGGAACAGCGAGTCCGCCAAGGCAAGGTTACAGTTCAAATTTATACGCCGAATCTAATCATGCGAGATCAGCAGGCCTGAAGCCACTGTTTCCACAATTTACACAACATTATCATTTACACAATAAGTTCCTCATTAATCGGAGCATAATGCAAACGTTATTAATGTTGCCTCTCCGACAGCGGCCGACTGTTCCTCTTTAATGACATTGATCTATTATTAGTGCAAGTAAAATAGTCTCATTCTGCTTCCTATCATAGAATGCCCATGATTCCGATAACCCTTTGTCATTTTTCCTGCGACAATCTTCTCCTTTTTGTTTGCTAGATCCACCCCACTCCTCCTACTTGTCCGTAATCTGAGGAGAGCGGCCACATGTTTAAACACGCGTTTTCATCACATTAGGAGTCAAAAGATGCTAGTTTCAATTTAGTAAACATTGCCACGTGTCCGGGGCAGAACCGTGGCCTTAAGGCGCAGGTACGTCGGATAACCCGTACAACATTTAAAATTAACACCAATATCAGACCCCAGTGTGTCCTGTGATGGTATAAGTGACTCCGAACACAAAATTTAGGGTCATACGATTTTGTAAAACCATTGTGCTTGCAGCTAATATATCAGCGGATAATTATTTTCTCTTCAATTACGTAATCTCCGCAGTTAAGGCCGTTTCATTTTTTAGTTGGATGAAGCCACCCGCGTCAGTCCTTGAGCTGTTCTCCCTGCCGCATGCGTAGGAAAAGTAAGCATCCGGAACGTTTCTGTAAGCGTAATCCCCCTCTTCCTTCGCGGATGGGCAAGGTGGTTTGAGTCATGGGAGCGAAGTACCGCCGGTACCGCAAATCCAGGGTAGCAACATCCAGTCCAGTTCAGACGTTACCAGGGGTAACGACGGGTATCCAGTAGGTGCCATTTACTAATCGTCAGCACCTGTCAGAGTTGCAAAGGTTACGGTGCAAGAAGTCAGTATTCTCTCTGCAGCTGCTCCTTCCCATTCACTGACCCGGCCTTTGTTTTCGGCACCAGCACTTTCCAGCTGTTTGAGTAGCGGCAGGCAAACGAGGCACATTGTGAGTTGTTAAATAATCGATTGGCATAGACCATCCCACGAATCAACGTCCATTAATTAATATCGAGCTGATTGATATCCATATAACCTTGTTCTCCAGTTGATTATCTTGTCTATCCTGTATCCATTCCTTCCCTTTTTCTGGCCAGTAATAGGTGTTGAAGCTGCTGGCCATTGTAAAGAAACGTTCTCGCTCCGTCCCGTTGAAGGGAATTGGCCACAAGGGCGCAACCCCTGCTTCATGGGGAGGAATCTCCCGACAAACTCAACAACTAACTACATCAGTTGCATATTCATAAGCTAAGCCCAATTAAGTACCGTAGGATTTCCCCGGCATAGTGAACTCCAATATTCAAAACAACCGAAGTAATGTCCTCATAATTCAGTCTTCCGACTTCCGTACATCAGCAGAAGGTAACTTGTAGTTGGTGTCGTGTTTCCAGTTAGACGTCCACTCCAGTCCTTGTCACCAGGATCACCTGATAGGCCGTTCTTAACACAGACTTTGTTCGGCGTCGTTTCATGTAGATGGTCTCTAGGTTGAAAAGGCTGAGTATTTTCTTCCTGCCCCGCCAGAGGTAGGGCAGCACCTGCCTGTCCTTGATTTGCTCTTATTGCTTAGCCTAGTGTTTTAACAATTTCTATGGTTTCCTCATCGATCCAGAACAATGACGTTTGTGCAATAGTCAAAGCAGACGCCACCCCGCTGGTACCGGCCTGAACATTAATCCCCGGAAGCCAAGTTTATCGTCTTCGGAAGCCACCATACTTTTGCTGCACAACTCTCTAACAGTCCCAAGTGTTTCACAGTATTGCGATTCGATTATATTTTGTTTATTGTGTTTTTATACGTAGTGTGCATCGGAATCCAGTGACAATCGTTTCACTCTTCTTTATGCTCGCCAGCTGATGAGTGACAATAACCAATCCCAAACCTTGAGAATTGATATCGGGTTGGAGTTACTGAGAGATACAGATTGATCAGAGAGGAAAACTAATGCCGAAAACGCACAAACGAAACAATAGTTGTCGGCATTCTAGTACCGTTACGCATCGGTGTTTCTCTGAATAGGTTATTCAATGAAAGTTATTGAACGCAATTCAAATCGACGCTCTTATGCGATCTTCAACTGTCGTCTCAGGGTCATTATTCCCTGACCGGTGATATTCAACAACTTCACAATAAGCAGAAAAAGATGTGCGTTCCAACGACTTTTCGAGTTGGTGGTCCTGTGAAGACAATGACGGGGTAGGGGTGGGCTGGAGTGGGCGCTGGTGAGGGACGGGTGGTATCAGAGACGAAGGTTCACAACATTGTCATGAAACCTAGTACGAGAACAAAGGAACATTCAGACATAGCATAGCGTTTACAGTTCTCAGCTCACTGCAGTCCAAATACATCTGTCAGGGCAATGAACAGAGCTGACAAAGATACAGCTATCAACAATGATCGTTGTTTACAGGGCAGCATCTGGCCAACGTTAGTCATCCTTGAGCAGACCCGGTACGATTTACCACGGGGTCAATGCTCCAAGTGTCTTCTGCGGGTGGACGGGATGTAGGGTTTGCGGAGAAAGGCTCCAGACAACAGGACAATGAAGTTCCACTGACGATGGAAGGATGGCTAGAAACTATTCGGCTGATATATTTAGTTTCCGGAGAACCTCCTTTTGGGAAAGAGAAAGAAAGATTTGATTCCGCTGATGGCATGTTACCTTCATCTTCATTCACCATTCACGGTAGATTCCAACGGGGGTCTTCAAGTGCAAATGAGCCACAACTCCTCTCAGGCAAAACAACGCAGGTCGCTGAATAAACGACCCCAGGTAGGACACGTGGTGGTGAGATCGGGGCAAGGAAGAACCTGGCCAGCGTTGACTCCTTTCTAGCTGTTCTATTCTTTGTCCGTTTTTTGGGGGCGGGGACGTCCTGGAAACTTTGTAAGTACACACAGGCGTTTCAGGTTGTGTAGATTTATTTGTGTATTCGATGATACAATAAGTACAGAATCTGCCCGTCCCTAACTGACCGTTATAACTGAGGGGTAATCCTTCACACAGTATAAAGTGGTGTCAACGTCGGCAAAACATCGGGCACAGAATGGCCTATCCGATGCTGTATATAATGTTCTCCGTTCAATTAATTCTTCACAACATCCACAACTTTAAAAGCACGGTGCACCAGCTAATGTGCCAGTGTGATAAAATGACAGCTGGACGATTTTTGCCATGACGATTCAGTTTGCATTGAAGATTCTGAAATGCGACAAGGAATTTAGCCGTAGGTATGGAGAACATTATCCACGGGGCAACTCTGATTTTGGAATTATTGTGTAGAGTTTAGGTTTCACTACCGTGACCCCAGATACCTGGAACTTCCATCATACTGCCAGTGTCACGGTGAAAATTGATGCAATACATTTATTCAGTCCGTCCGCCATTTCATTATCCGCCATTACTACCTCTCGAGCATGGCTTTCCAGCCCGATATCCACTTTCGCCTCTCTCTTTCAGTTTGTCTATGTGACGATACTGTTGGAACCTTCTTTAATATTATTTGCTAGCATAATTTTGGATTCCTTCTTTAGATTCTTAATGACTTTTTAGTTGCCTTCTGTTGTAATTTAAAAACTTCCCAGTCATTGAATTCCCATTAATTCTTGCTCTATTACCTGCCTTCTCTATGGCTATTATGTTCAATTTGCCTTCTCTTGATCGCCACGTTTGTATCATCTTTCCTTTAGAACACATCTCCTCTTTAGGATCGCAAACACGAGGAAATCTGCAGATGCGGGAAATTCAAGCAACACACACACAAAATGCTGGTGGAACGCAGCAGGAAGAAGCACAGTCGACGTTTCGGGCCGAGACCGTGTCCTGACGAGGGGTCTCGGCCCGAAACTTCGACTGTGCTTCGTCCTATGGATGCTGTCTGGCCTGCTGCGTTCCACCAGCATTTTGTGTGTATTGTCCCTCTTTCAGCTGCATATATCTCGTTCCTTCCAAATTCTTTACGGAAATTGCAGCCGTTGCTGCTCTTCTGTCATACCTGCCAATGTTCTTTTTCAATCAATTCTGGCCAATTCCTTTCTCATGCCTCTGTAATTCTCTTTACTCCACAGTAATTCCGATGCATCCCGTTCCAGCTCCCTTTTCTGATGTTTCAGTGTGAATTCCTTCATGAAGCTATCATTTTCTCCAAAGTGCTCTTTTACCAAACACTCTAATCAATTCTGGCTAATTACACAACACCTAATCTAGAATATCTGTTCCCTTCCCCCAGCGGTCTCAACCACGAGCTGCTCGAAAAAGCCACCTCGCAGGCATTCTGAAAATTCCCACCATTCCCACACCAACCTGATCTTCCCAGTCTCCCTGCATATTGAATTCTTCCATGACTCGTGTTGCCCTGTCCTTTTAGCATACATTTCCTATTTCCCGTTTAAATTTGTAGACAATATCCTTACTCATGTTTGTGGGGTCTGTAATGTCCTGAGTTCCGAACTACAGATCCGCTGGGGTGTCCACACCACTCTCTGCTGAGTCCGGCGCACTTCCAGAAAATATAACACCGCCAGACCAGTATTCACACATTTTGATTTTGCCCGCCTTTGCAATCTTGCCCTATCATCAGCCTTACTTTGCTAGAAGTTTCATTGCACGTTGCTCTGTTGTCAAGCAACTACCACATTTTCAGCACTGTCACGCCTGTTCCCAGCCCCCTGCTAAATTAATTTAAATCCACCTTAAAAATTCTAGCCATCCTTCCGGAAGGTCATTTGACCTATTGGATTCCCGTGTAATCCTTCCCTTTTGTTCAGGTTGTCCCCTCACAAGAATCTCCTCCACAATCTCAAATGCAATCGCATTAATGTCAGTGAGCTAAACGGTAACAATTCGTCCCTGTGTTCAAGGACCCCAGCGATAATAACAATCAATCTTCAATGATTTTCTGTCTGGCGTCAATGGTCGCATAGCCAGCAGTTGTAATATACACGACCCTGTACCAACTCACATGGCTGGACGTGACCCTGATCGTGGGATGGAGACAGAGTAGCGGGTGAAGCAGGTGGGCTAACCATGCTGAAGTGTGACCTGCCGACTAGCGGAGGAAATGGCATCTTACATCTCTTTATATTGTCTGTCTGCACAAAAATACTTCCGTACATTTTTCAGTGGAGAAGTAGGTAAAGAACCTAAAGTATGAAAAGAGGTGCCGCTTGTGTTCAGTGTTGCAGATTAATGTCACACCCCGGGGAGCCTAAGAATATCACTTGCAGCTTTATACAGATGTCTATTTTCCTGATGTCCGATGCTGTCAATAATATAGTAAATATAATTGTTAGCATATACAGCATACATCTAAACGAACAGTGGCATGCAAACGTTTCGGCACCCCTGTTCAACATTTCTGTTACTGTGAATAGTTAAGTGAATGGAAGATGAACTGATCAACAGAAGTCATAAAGTTATTGCCGAAACATTGTTTTCAACACTTTAAGCAAGATTGGAGCATTGTTTTTGTTTTGTACGATTTTAAAGTGGAAAAAAAAAAGGGAAATGAGCACCATGCAAATGTTTGGGCAACCAAAGAGATTTAATTTCTCAGATAACTTTTACCAAGGTCTCCGACTTTAAATAGCTTGTTAGGGTTATGGCTTGTTCACAATCATCGTTAGGAAAAACCAGGTGATGGAAATTTCAAAACTTTATTAATAATCTGACTCCTCAAACCTTGTCCCACGATCAGTATCTCTGGACTCCTCTAAGCAGCTGCCTAGCACTCTGAAAATCAAAATAAATGATGCCCACATACCAGCAGAAGGCTACAAGAAGATAGCAAAGCGTTTTAAGGTAGCCGGTTCCTCAGTTTGTAATGTAATTAGGAAATGAATGGTTAACAGGAACGGTGGTGGTCAAGTTGAGGTCTAAAAGACCAAGAAAACATTCCGAGAGTAGTGCTCGTAGGATCGCTAGAAAGGCAAATCAAAACCCCCGTTTGACTGCAAAAGACCTTCAGGAAGATTTAGGAGACTATGGAGTGGTGGAGCACTGTTTTACTGTGCAGCGCACCTGCACAATTATGACCGTCATGGAAGAGTCATCAGATGAAAGCCTTTCCTGCATCCTCACCACAAAATTCAGCGACAAAAGTTTGCAAAGGAACGTGAAAACGAGCCTGATGCATTTTCGAAACACGTTCTGTGGACTGATGAAGTTAAAATGGAACGTTCTCCTCTCCACCTGTTAAGCACGTGGGTAGACCGATCGTGATCTGGGCTTGTGTTGCAGCCAATGGCACGGGGAACATTTCACTGGTAGAAGGAAGAATGAATTCAATTATATACCAGTAAATTCTGGAATCTAACATCACACCGTCTGTAAAAAAGCTGAAGATGAAAAGAGTATGGCTTGTACAACAGGATAACGATCTTAAACACACCTCAATATCCACAATAGTGTACCTCAAGAGGCGCATGCTGAATGTTTTGCATTGACCGTCACAGTCCGTCGACCTAAACAACATCAAGAATCTGTGGATAGACCTAAAAATAGCAGTGCATGCGAGATGGCCCATTAATCTCACAGAACTAGAAGCCTTTTGCACGGAAGAATGTGCGAAAATCCCCCAAACAAGAATTGAGAGACTCTTTGCTGGCTACAGAAAGCGTTTGCAAGCTGTGATAATTGCCAAAGGGCGTGTCACTAAGTACTGACCATGCCGGGTGCACAAACATTTGCTTCGGGACCTTGTCCTTTTTTTTGTTATTTTGAAACTGTAAAAGATAGATTAACTAAAAGTAACCCTTGATTAAAATATTAAAGAAATGTGTCTTCTTTTACTTTATGCCTTTTGGAAATCCGGTCACCTTTTACTCGCTTAGCTATTCACAGCAACAGAAATTTTGATCAGCGGTGCCCAGACTTTTGCGTGCCACTGTGGTTCTAACATATTCACACTTAAAATATTGTGAAAAAAGCTGCAAATAAATGTTCAGGTTTGTGATGTGTCAGCGAGACCGTGTAGAACAGCAAAGACAATTATTGCACATCACCAATCAGATGAGTTGCAGTCTGAAATAGATGCAGTTCACCACATTCAGAGTCAGTGAATTCGCCACGTGTTTGTGTACAATAAAATAAGACACCGAGTTAGTGGACTGGTGGCTGCTTGTTTCTGTGTGATCTACAGCGGGGGAAGAATTGTCCAAAGTTACAGCATCCCCTTTCCTTGCTCATAACTACAAAGTATTCTCACAGAAAGATGCTGATGCCCCTGAATTAAAAGGCATCCTATCACACCGACTCTTTACACCAAGCGGAACAGCATCAGCTTCCGTACGGTACCAATGCGTGTATGACTGCGGCGTGGCCTCTTGTATGGAGTACGGGTACGTTCACGGGTTGTAATGTAATTCCATGCTTCTTTCTGATTCAGGACATCAGGAATTCGGAAGGAGGTGAGACACAAATGCTGAAGATTATTAAACGACTACATTGTGAGGATGATATGAGAAATACCAATCAGACACTTGTGAAAAAGCAGGAAAACTGTGTGCAAAGGATACTTAACGACTACGAGTCATCTGATACAAATTGTGCTGGATGGAACCCAGTTGCTGATAACTAATTACATCATTCTCTGTCTCTTTCTGTCTCTGTCTCTCACACTCTCACTCTCTGTCTTCCCACACCCGAAAGTCTGCCTTTCTTGTCGACTCGCTACTCAATTCCAAAACGAGAGCACGTTTACATAGAAGCTGATAGTTGTTTCCCTCTCATAAACCTTCCTCATTATAAGTTAATAGCTCTCTGCTTTTGAAACTGTTTCAAAAACTCTGCTGTTTCCCATTTGTACCCACGCCAAGGAGGATTCAGATGTGATTTTCGACTAATTTGCCTCTTTCCTTACACGAAATTTTATAACGAAAATACAAATATTGGTTTATTATTTTTGGACCAATTTGTTCGACTTTAAACTGTGTTAGCCCACCGGACCGTTATGAGATTTATTAATTTATTTACTTATTTATTTGTAATTTCAGGTTATGTCATAACTGCAGCACGAATCTACACAATTGTTCCTCAGCTACTAGGTAAACAAAGGGTTCACTCTACCTGTCATTTCATGGAACTTAATAGGCATCTTTTTTTTTTCAAGGAAGTCTGCTGACGTCACCGGAGAGTTTCTATCTTATTAATAAGCGTCAGGTTCACTCAGTCCCCCAGTTTCAGCGAGAGCAGCCTCTCCTGACACGGGCAGACATCGGGAGCGATACAAAGAGGGAGAGACTAGCTTGTTCTGTAATGGATGAAAATCTCGGACCAGCAGCGTGGAATATAACGGGAAATTGGAAAAATGTCTTCTGGATGTTTCCACATATTTTTGCAGATGACGATTGGATAACAGTACATTTTCGAATCACGCATATGTTTATCACCATTCAAGTGATTTTCTTCCCCGTCCTCGCCATCATTGCTCTTCCCGGTGAGTCTCTTTCCAAAGATAACTTAAAACAATACTGAACTACGCATTTTCCTCCTCAGCTGTAACTCTCGTAATGATAAATAATACCGCTGTCACACTTATCAGGTGTTAATTAACTTGTTCTTTGCTGTATGTACGTCGATCATTTACTATCCTGTGGACCCCTGTCTAAGAAAATATGTTCTGGCAGTTGTGATGATCCGCAGCAGTTTTACGAAAATGATCCAGGGAAGATTGATTTGACGTATGTGTCGTGTTTAATGGCCCTGTGTCTGGATTCGGTGGGATTTTGGAGAATGGGGTTAGGGGACCAGGCTGAGGTGGAACCGTCCTGCAAGGGATGCATCCGAAAGGGTATTGGGCCAAAGAGCGTAGCCTCAGTATAGATGAATGTCCCCTTAGATGAGGATGAATGTCTTTGTGATATGGTGCAACTCAAACTACCTGCGTCTCAATATCATCAAGACCAAGGAGATGGTGGTGGACTTTAGGAGATCTAGGCCTCATATGGAGCCAGTGATCATTAATGGAGAATGTGTGGAGCAGGTTAAGACCTACAAGTATCTGGGAGTACAGTTAGACGAGAAGCTAGACTGGACTGCCAACACAGATGTCTTGTGCAGGAAGGCACAGAGTCGACTGTACTTCCTTAGAAGGTTGGCGTCTTTCAATGTCTGTAGTGAGATGCTGAAGATGTTCTATAGGTCAGTTGTGGAGAGCGCCCTCTTCTTTGTGGTGGCGTGTTGGGGAGGAAGCATTAAGAAGAGGGACGCCTCACGTCTTAATAAGCTGGTAAGGAAGGCGGGCTCTGTCGTGGGCAAAGTACTGGAGAGTTTAACATCGGTAGCTGAGCGAAGGGCGCTGAGTAGGCTACGGTCAATTATGGAAAACTCTGAACATTCTCTACATAGCACCATCCAGAGACAGAGAAGCAGTTTCAGCGACAGGTTACTATCGATGCAATGCTCCTCAGAGAGGATGAAGAAGTCAATACTCCCCAATGCCATTAGGCTTTACAATTCAACCGCCAGGACTTAAGAACTTTTTAAAAGCTATTATTAATGCTTTTTGAGATAGTGATTTAGATGCATATCATATTTTTTACTGAGTTAAGTATTGTATGTAATTAGTTTTGCTACAACAAGTATATGGGACATTGGAAAAAAAGTTGAATTTCCCCATGGGGATGAATAAAGTATCTATCTATCTATCTATCTATCTATCTATCTATCTATCTATCTATCTATCTATCTATCTATCTATCTATCTATCTATCTATCTATCTATTGCCAGTGGCAGAGTGTCTTTGGAATTCATTGCCACCAAACGACTTCCGTAGCCTCATAACTGGGCATACTTTAAGCGGAGTTTGAATGGTGCGTAATTAACAGGGGGAAAGTTTATGCAGAGAGTGCAGGAGAACGGTGTTGGAAGGAAATACATGAACCGTCATGGATCGTGTGCTTTGGTCACGTTACCCCATAAATGCTCTGGATGCAATTGGCAAATTTCTGATGAATAAACTTGCATAAAATTGTTGCACACCGCCGCCTGACAATTTTAAAGAATACCCTGTTTTCATCCTCTCTATCCTCGAGTCAGGAGTGTCTGTTGTGAATCAAGTTGCATCCTCACTTGAGATTACTTTCGAATCCAACAGGGTTCCAAACCCTTAGTCTGTCCGTGGCTAATCGGTCTGACTGTTATCTGCACTCCAGGGCCACCCTCAGCAATAACCGGGTCCCTCTGATTTGAAGACCTTCGGACGTGTCTTCCATATTATCAAAGGAAACACTCTCATTTCTGCTCCAAACAGAACTAGCTCCCTCATATTGGCTCCTGGGATAACCCCAGAATCCGTACATTCTTTACTATTCCACAATTGTTGTAGTTCAAAAATGGCATTTTATGCAAGTTCTCTAACCGTGAACATTTATCTTAATGGTTCCACCTGCTCATGTTTGCGTTCGCCTGCTCTATATCCAAGTACGTTAACAGTTTACGTTCTTTTGTTGTCGTTTTAATAGTCACTCTGAGGCTGGAGCAGAATTGTGTTGGCGTAAATCGCCAAGGAGAGATATTCTATTATCTGTCTTCCCGTAGAAAAAATAACGTTCTGGTGAACACACCTCCTCCATTTCCCTCTGATCATTGTAATCAATATCGGTCAGATTCGAAACTAATAAACTCTTTGATACCCTTCCAAATGTCATGTGCTGTCGGAGATACCACTGAAGCAAAGTAAGCATTGTCTCCGCAATATAATTCCTGGCTGCCTCTTCTGGCTCCCGCCATCCTCCTCCCCACTGTATCCGTAAATGCATTTTCGGATTGTGACCGAAAATGTATAAAATGCAAAGTTCCTTCATGTACATTTTCACGCCATCCGCATCTGATCTACAAACCCCATGTAGCACGTTTCTGAAAACATGATAGACCACTGCAAATTATCGATATAATGAACATGACGTATTGTTGCGGTAACAAATCAACGTCATTGTTGCTGAAAAAAACAATGCATTTTCGAAATATTAATGAAATGCATTCGAATGTAAAGACACGAGTACTGTGAGACTCGTGGTATCATCGCAAGGTAATACTCCCCCCCCTCAATGTCGGCAAACAGGAAGAGAGGTGCAATAATGAGGTTTGGGCTGCTGCTCCATCTGCAAATCCAGGCGCCCTGGGTAACGATCAACTAAAAGTGGTGGATGTCAAGGACGCTTATTTCCCGCCAGTTGAGATTCCGGAGACTTAATAGATCATCCATCATTCAGCTCTCTGTCTCTCAACACGTCCGGATTTTCCCAATCATCCGCCATCTTTATCTCTGTTCGCCGCTTTCTGTTCCGTTGCTGATAGTCCATCGAACAGATTGCACTGAGTTTACACTGCTTTGCAAGACGGTTGAATTTTATTGATTGATAGTCGCTATTATTCCGTCTATCATTGGTACACATTAGATGCTCGTTTTAATTGAACCCTTCCTCACGTATTTAACCTGATTGCTTTATTTTGTTTGGCAGTGAACATTGTGACCATATTCATCCTGTCTCGTGGAAAGTGCGGCCTCTCCAGAGTTGTCACTTGCTACCTGGTTGCCATGGCAGCGGCAGATCTTCTGGTCCTTATTCTGGACCTGATAATGAGCAAGATTCCACTAATGTACATGTCGTACTCCGTTTTCATCCAATCAATGACCAAGGGATGTAATATCCACGCTACTCTGATTTACACCGCAACCGACTGTTCGGTCTGGTTCACCGTCGCATTCACCTTTGATCGGTGTATCGCCATTTCTTGTCCGAAGCTGAAAACAAAATATTGCACCGGGAAAACTGCGGCTGTGGTTTTGGGGACAGTGACTGTGACCAGCTGTTTAAAGAATATTTACTGGTATTTTCGTCTCTCAGAGAAATACACATGGATAATTAATCCATTCATTTGTGTAAAGAGAGCTTATTATTTCAAACTCACGACTCAAATTGACCTATTTTATTACCTCCTCACCCCTGTACTCCCATTTGTGCTGGTTCTAGTAACGAACGGCTTCACCGTCAGGCACGTATTAGTCACCAGCAGTGGTCGCAGGAGACTCAGGGCTCCAGGAAACGGACAGAGTGCCAGAGACCCCGAGATGGAGAAACGCAGGAAATCCCTCGTTTTATTGTTGATCGTCTCCGGCAATTTCATCCTGCTGTGGGCGCCTTTCACTGTGTATTCTGCATGGGATCGGCTGTATGATCTTACCACGTCTGTGCGACCGCCGGATTCGCTGCGAGAGCTGGGCATTATTCTGCAGCTTTTGAGCTGCTGTACAAACACGGCCCTTTACGCCGTGACACAGACCAAGTTCAGGGAGCAGCTAAAGAATGTGGTAAAATCTCCGTTTGCTCTCTTTGGAGCGAGGAAGTCGTGAATTAGCGGAGTCTCCAACCACCCCACCCCCAGACCTAACTAACGTTGCACACATTGCGGCGACTTTCTGTTCCTCTGGGCCCGGCGCCATCCTTGTTCCACTCACACTTCCAACACGGCGATTGCATAGAACAGTCTCTTATACAGCCGTACAGCTCGTCCCTCGTTCCGGCCTATCTTCTCATCTCTGCCCTACTGTTCTTAGCTCATTTTGCCCCATGTTTCCACCGTGCAGTCCTTCTGCCCGGCCGAATACATTGGTCCATCTGCAAGGTCGTACTCCCGCGAGGGCGTCTGTTTTCCCGAAACAACCCGTTCATCTCTGCAGTGACGACTGAATTCCTGCTTCTTCCTGCACCCACGCTGTGCTCGTCAATTTCATCTACGTTGCCTACAACTTCCCACACCGCCCTCAGATCAGGTTGGTCCCATTCTGACACCACTCTTTTCTCCCGATCTTACTGTCCCCAATTCCAGAGACAGATCATCTGCCGACATATTTTACAAAACCAAGCTACTGACTCTCAGAGTTATATTGACGATGCCTCCATCAACATGGACACTCGCATTCCCTTCTATCATTTCATTGGATCTGAATTTCCTCTCAAGACATTTCACAGTAAAAGGAATTTCCCTTCCACCACGACCGATGCTGCCCTCACCACTCTCTGTTGTATTTCCCGCGGGTAATATCACTCCTTCCCACCCAAATTAGCAGAAGAGTTTGGGTCTCCTGGTCCCCAGGGAAAACGCCACGAACCGCTGCAAACAGCATATTCTCCGCAACTTCCACCATCTCCATAGCGTCTCTACAACAAGGCACGACATTCCCTCCCATAACTTCGTTGCCCGAAGATTGTTCACTGCACGACTTCATCGTTTAATCTTCATCGCCCACAAGTCTCCCCGATTTCTGTCACCATACTCCAGACATTATCTTTACAGAGGAACTGTTTATTCTGGTTTGACAGTGATTATATTCAACACAGAGACCTGGAGTTTATGGAAAATGAAAGGACAACACTTTCTAGCAGGTATATGGACCGTTCGCACCGAACACGCTTGAAATGTTGCGCGGTTTCCTGTATTTTCAGTTATAACAGATAGTAATCACCACTATGTTTCATGTTCCAGTGTTTTAACTTTACACCAAATTTCTCTTGCCTTGACTTGACGCAACAAAATTATTACACAGAAACAATTGTGAATTTTTCTATGTCTTTCTTACTTTCTAGAGAATTTACACTTCCGCATCAAAACTGGGAAAAGGTTCTTCATTCTGTTACCTACCAGCCCATGAACATATCCGTACCTTGCCCCGTCTCCAGTGGGATCCTACGACGATTCACATCCCCTAACCCACACCCTCGGCCTTCTCCTCTTTCTGCAGGAATCGCTTTCCACATCACTCCCTTGTCCATTATCTCTTCCTACAGGTCCTCTTCGTGTAACTTATCCCTGCCAGCTTTACAAGAGTCACGCTGACATTAGCACTTCCACCCTCACAAATACTATGGACCACCATCTGCCCTTCCAGTTCAGGCGGTTATACTTGTTTCTCATTGTGTGGCAGCCTCCACATTGGTGAGACCTACCGTAGATTGAGATACCGAATTGTGGAACACCATCGCTTCCCATGCACCCTCTAAAATCCACAGATTTTGCATTAGCGAATAAATGTGGAAAGAATTCCCGGTATTCCTATCCAAATAGACCTACGGACGGTCTAAACAACGGTACCAGTGAATCCCAGTTTGATTGGCAAATTGAATTTCAAACTGTCTTGCAACAGGTGGCAAAGTTTCACGGTCGAGACTTGATTTGTGACTCGCCTCTTAAAATATCACATTTTCCGTACACACATGACCGGTAACAAGTCTATGAAGGAGTATTTCCCACCTGACTGGTCAATACATCGTTAGCAAGTCACGGGAGTATTGACACCATCCAGAAAATGAACCCTGCTTCAACATATTCCGCTCTGCAATGTTTACCGCGCTCAGTGCTCGTCCGGGCAGGAACTCCGGCGACTGGAGCAATGACCACAGTTGCAGTGAAACGCGCCACCTCAGAGATCCCGGGCGAAGCAGAGACCTGTATTGCCGAGAAGTAAATCTCCGTCCGTCACTGTTCTTCTCGACATCTTTCCATTCGCTACTTGAAAAACTGCAATCGTCAAAAAGAGCAGTTAATCATTGCCATCTGAGGACCAACTGCAGGCAGATAATAAATGGTGCCTTGGTAATAAAGCTGATGTTGCAGAAATCAACAAAACTAGAGGGAGTGTGGATTTATTTATCAATTAACCCGATATATTGATTAATGACGCCGTTGACTATAAAATGGCTGAGCATGAATTGAAGTGAACTGCTTTCGCATCAAATGACAACTGCTCACGAGCTAGGGATAAAAGCAATTCACAAGAAAAGGTCAGTCAAATGTTGAAACTGGCCCAGGCAGCCTTAAAAATGTAGTCCAAGTGTGAGAAGGTAATGCGTGTTATCCGGACTGAGATATTCTCACTTGAGCGGAGGATCACGCATCGATATCAGCTTCACAATGGATACAGGGAGGTTAGTCATCGTACACTGACCCTGGGGCCCCACATCGATTCCAATCGCAGGATAGATAATTACATGAGACTTTATGGAGTGAACCAAGGGCTACAAATTTGTAGGCGTCCCACAATGGATAAAGAGTGGTGAGACCTTTTCACCAATAAGCCCAGGGCTGTTCAGTGGTACGAGTTCCACAATCAGAGTAGTATACTGTAAGATCAGAAGGAGTCTGATGGGAAGGTGAGCTAGAACACGTCTTCCGGTCTGCACATGGTTAAACTCGTGACGAAGCGAAAAAGGAGAAGACACTGAATGGGGAATCAGACAGAAATATTCATAGAGCCATAGATTATTACTACGGTGAAGTAGGCTCCTCAGTCAATCTAGATAATCCGGCTGTGATCTTCTGCCTCCTCACTTTTCACTGCACCCGCGTCCATCCCTCATCAACGTACCCAACAACCTTCAATGAAATGACCCTTGAGTGAATAAGTTTTACCACATACCACTCTTGCATGTTTCACCCTACACGCCAAACCTATGAACTCTAGTTATAGATTTACTCAGTGGATAGGGAAATTCTGCGGGCGTTCACCCTGTCAATAATTCTTAATAATTCTCATAAATTTTATACTTGTGTGAGATCTACACTCATTTTCCTGCTGTCTGGGGAATAAATTCCAAACCTATCCAACAGTTCCCGCTAACCCTTGTCCTCAGTTCCCGGACTCTTACTTTCAAATTTGTGCTGCACACTTTGAAGATTTTTGACATTTCATAGCTGTAGGTGGGTGGCCAGAACATCACGCAATTTTCTGTCTCCGGCCTCACCAACGTGTTGTACAACTTACAAATAACTTCCCACCTCCTGTGCACAGTGATCTGTCTGTGAAGGCTTCTGTGATTAGAGCTCAATACGAGCAAATCTACCGGTAACGCCACTTTCCTAGAATTATCACAGGTCTCTTTTTAAATAGTGCACACTAAATTCCACCTATTCAATATCAGCTTCTTAACCTGTTTTATCTTCCCTCACAAAGCAGACCACCTCACACTTGTCTGTATTTAATTCCATTTGCCATTTTTCAACTCATTTCCCAACCAGTCAGCATCAAGCTACAAGCGTGGATAAAGTTCCTGACTGTACAAAACGCCTAGGATTCGTCCTCAATTCTTCTCATTCAGTTTTCTACATCGACGTGTAAATTAGTAAAATACAAGATACATACCAAAGGACCTAACACCAGTCCCTGTAGTACGCCTGTCAAAGTCAAAGAATCAACCATCCACTCTCTGCTAATCCAATACAGACCTTTCAGCAAACCGTCCACAATCTGCACCTCAAGTCCTGTGGGCGCATAACTTTTTCTTATGAAATGTCCCTGTAATATTACACTCGATCACATTTATATTCTGTAAAGAGCATACATACAGCATGCTTTATTGTGAAGCATGTGATCAGCTGTTACTGTTACTCTCGTCATTCTAATGACTGAAACTGGCCAGAACGAGCGAAAGAAAATAATGATCCTAATTTACTTTTCGATAATGTGTACTCCATTTCACCTGCCGAGCTGATGTCCCGCCCTCAATGACAGAAGTGAATGTCCTCCGCTGATGTGACAAAATAAATTTATTTGAAGTTGATTGTCAATGTTGTTTGTTCAAGATGGTAGCTTATGTTAGCTACAACACTGATCAGAAAATTTCCCATTTCAGCAGCTGAAGCCACGTGTCTTGGAAATTAAATTGCCAACGTTCATATTTTGAAAAAAAGTTAATAACGGCTAACAGCCCTCGAGGATTCGACTTTATGGCTCGATGACGGAGTGAGAAACATACTTTATGTCAGTCTTTCTCTGGCTGGATACTGCACCGAGAGAACAGCAACGGTGGTCATGGTGACCGTGGTTATAGTGAGCTGCGGGAGAAGTGTCTCGCTATACTTCGCCATTGAACCTTACATCATTATTGACAACATGCTGTGGCGTTGCATCGTCACTAATGAATACGCTACTTCACCTGTGTGGAGAGGATACAAATTGTTGGAAAGTATTTTAACACCGTTGCTATCAATCGGCTTATTTCTAATGTTCAATGAGTTAACAGTAAGACATAATATTGCAGCAGACAGAGTCCGCAGAGGACTTCGAAACAGCAGTGAAAATCAGCAGGACACTGAGATAAAAACCGCAGAAAATCGATGATTTTGTTGTTTCCCATATTAGTTAATTACATTTTATTTTTGATACCATATTTAGCTCATTCCCTGTAATGGCAAACGGAACATTTCTTTTACCAGGACAAATATTTTTATCTGGACAGATATTTCAGTTCCCCAGTATATATACTACAACAATTTGTGTTAATGTTTCAAATTCTTATAATGTGCACCAACACTTGTATCTATGCACTGACACAGAGGAAATTCAGAAAAGATCTGAAGAATGGACTGAGGTTTGTGTTAACATTAAATGGCCATCTGTGAAAATAACGCTCATATCCAATTGCAGTCCAGCGTAGTTTTTGAATAAAACTGTTTTAAATTTGTGTAGGTTTGGCACAATATGTCATAAATTCAAACAACCATGTGCCTGGCCATCCGTCGGTCGGAAAATCATACAGGGGATTTCAACTGCCACATTCTCAGCACTATCACGCCTGTTCCCAGCCCCCTGCCAAATTAATTTAAACCCACCTTAAAAATTCTAGCCATCCTTCCGGAAGGTCATTTGACCTATTGGATTCCCGTGTAATCCTTCCCTTTTGTTCAGGTTGTCCCCTCACAAGAATCTCCTCCACAATCTCAAATGCAATCGCATTAATGTCAGTGAGCTAAACGGTAACAATTCGTCCCTGTGTTCAAGGGCCCCAGCGATAATAACAATCAATCTTCAATGATTTTCTGTCTGGCGTCAATGGTCGCATAGCCAGCAGTTGTAATATACACGACCCTGTACCAACTCACATGGCTGGACGTGACCCTGATCGTGGGATGGAGACAGAGTAGCGGGTGAAGCAGGTGGGCTAACCATGCTGAAGTGTGACCTGCCGACTAGCGGAGGAAATGGCATCTTACATCTCTTTATATTGTCTGTCTGCACAAAAATACTTCCGTACATTTTTCAGTGGAGAAGTAGGTAAAGAACCTAAAGTATGAAAAGAGGTGCAACTTGTGTTCAGTGTTGCAGATTAATGTCACACCCCGGGGAGCCTAAGAATATCACTTGCAGCTTTATACAGATGTCTATTTTCCTGATGTCCGATGTTGTCAATAATATAGTAAATATAATTGTTAGCATATACAGCATACATCTAAACGAACAGTGGCATGCAAACGTTTCGGCACCCCTGTTCAACATTTCTGTTACTGTGAGTAGTTAAGTGAATGGAAGATGAACTGATCTCCAGAAGTCATAAAGTTATTGCCGAAACATTATTTTCAACATTTTAAGCAAGATTGGTGCATTGTTTTTGTTTTGTACGATTTTAAAGTGGAAAAAAGGGGAAATGAGCACCATGCAAATGTTTGGGCAACCAAAGAGATTTAATTTCTCAGATAACTTTTACCAAGGTCTCCGACTTTATATAGCTTGTTAGGGTTATGGCTTGTTCACAATCATCGTTAGGAAAAACCAGCTGATGGAAATTTCAAAACTTTATTAATAATCTGACTCCTCAAACCTTGTCCCACGATCAGTATCTCTGGACTCCTCTAAGCAGCTGCCTAGCACTCTGAAAATCAAAATAAATGATGCCCACATACCAGCAGAAGGCTACAAGAAGATAGCAAAGCGTTTTAAGGTAGCCGGTTCCTCAGTTTGTAATGTAATTAGGAAATGAATGGTTAACAGGAACGGTGGTGGTCAAGTTGAGGTCTAAAAGACCAAGAAAACATTCCGAGAGTAGTGCTCGTAGGATCGCTAGAAAGGCAAATCAAAACCCCCGTTTGACTGCAAAAGACCTTCAGGAAGATTTAGGAGACTATGGAGTGGTGGAGCACTGTTTTACTGTGCAGCGCACCTGCACAATTATGACAGTCATGGAAGAGTCATCAGATGAAAGCCTTTCCTGCATCCTCACCACAAAATTCAGCGACAAAAGTTTGCAAAGGAACGTGAAAACGAGCCTGATGCATTTTCGAAACACGTTCTGTGGACTGATGAAGTTAAAATGGAACGTTCTCCTCTCCACCTGTTAAGCACGTGGGTAGACCGATCGTGATCTGGGCTTGTGTTGCAGCCAATGGCACGGGGAACATTTCACTGGTAGAAGGAAGAATGAATTCAATTATATACCAGTAAATTCTGGAATCTAACATCACACCGTCTGTAAAAAAGCTGAAGATGAAAAGAGTATGGCTTGTACAACAGGATAACGATCTTAAACACACCTCAATATCCACAATAGTGTACCTCAAGAGGCGCATGCTGAATGTTTTGCATTGACCGTCACAGTCCGTCGACCTAAACAACATCAAGAATCTGTGGATAGACCTAAAAATAGCAGTGCATGCGAGATGGCCCATTAATCTCACAGAACTAGAAGCCTTTTGCACGGAAGAATGTGCGAAAATCCCCCAAACAAGAATTGAGAGACTCTTTGCTGGCTACAGAAAGCGTTTGCAAGCTGTGATAATTGCCAAAGGGCGTGTCACTAAGTACTGACCATGCCGGGTGCACAAACATTTGCTTCGGGACCTTGTCCTTTTTTTGTTATTTTGAAACTGTAAAAGATAGATTAACTAAAAGTAACCCTTGATTAAAATATTAAAGAAATGTGTCTTCTTTTACTTTATGCCTTTTGGAAATCCGGTCACCTTTTACTCGCTTAGCTATTCACAGCAACAGAAATTTTGATCAGCGGTGCCCAGACTTTTGCGTGCCACTGTGGTTCTAACATATTCGCACTTAAAATATTGTGAAAAAAGCTGCAAATAAATGTTCAGGTTTGTGATGTGTCAGCGAGACCGTGTAGAACAGCAAAGACAATTATTGCACATCACCAATCAGATGAGTTGCAGTCTGAAATAGATGCAGTTCACCACATTCAGAGTCAGTGAATTCGCCACGTGTTTGTGTACAATAAAATAAGACACCGAGTTCGAGAACTGGTGGCTGCTTGTTTCTGTGTGATCTACAGCGGGGGAAGAATTGTCCAAAGTTACAGCATCCCCTTTCCTTGCTCATAACTACAAAGTATTCTCACAGAAAGATGCTGATGCCCCTGAATTAAAAGGCATCCTATCACACCGACTCGTTACACCAAGCGGAACAGCATCAGCTTCCGTACGGTGCCAATGCGTGTATGACTGCGGCGTGGCCTCTTGTATGGGGTACGGGTACGTGCACGGGTTGTATTGTTATTCCATGCTTCTTTCTGATTCAGGACATCAAGAATTCGGAAGGAGGTGAGACACAAATGCTGAAGATTATTAAACGACTTCATTGTGAGGATGATATGAGAAATACCAATCAGCCACTTGTGAAAAAGCAGGAAGACTGTGGGCAAAGGATACTTAACGACTACGAGTCATCTGATACAAATTGTGCTGGATGGAACCCAGTTGCTGATAACTAATTACATCATCATTCTCCGTCTCTTTCTGTCTCTGTCTCTCACACTCTCACTCTCTGTCTTCCCATACCCGAAAGTTTGCCTTCCTTGTCTACTCGCTACTCAAGTCCAAAACGAGAGCACGTTTACATAGAAGCTGATAGTCGTTTCTCTCTCATAAAACTTCTTGATTATACGTTAATACCTCTCTGCTTTTGAAACACTGTTTTCTGTTTCCCATTTGTACCCACGCCAAGGAGGATTCAGATGTGATTTTCGACCAATCTACCTCTTTCCTTTCACGAGATTTTACAACGAAAATACAAATATTGGTTTATTATTTTTGGACCAGTTTGTTCGACTTTAAACTGTGTTAGCCCACCGGAGCGTTATGAGATTTATTTATTTATTTACTTATTTATTTGTAATTTCAGGTTATGTCGTAACTGCAGCACGAATAAACACAATTGTTCCTCAGCTACCAGGTAAACAAAGGGTTCACTCCACCTGTCATTTCATGGAACATAATAGGCATCTTTTTTTTTTCAAGGACGTCTGCTGACGTCACCGGAGAGTTTCTATCTTATTAATACGCGTCAGGTTCACTCAGTTCCCCCAGTTTAAGCGAGAGCAGCCTCTCCTGACACGGGCAGACATCGGGAGTGATACAAAGAGGGAGAGACTAGCTTGTTCTGTCATGGACAGAAATCTGGGAACAGCAGCGTGGAATATAACGGGAAATTGGAAAAATGTCTTCTGGATGTTTCCACTTATTTTTATAGATGATGATTGGATAACAGTAGATTTTCGAATCACGCATATGTTTATCACCATTCAAGTGATTTTCTTCCCCGTCCTCGCAATCATTGCTCTTCCCGGTGAGTCTCTTTCCAAAGATAACTTAAAACAATACTGAACTACGCATTTTCCTCCTCAGCTGTAACTCTCGTAATAATAAATAATACCACTGTCACACTTATCAGGTATTAATTAACTTATTCTTTGCTGTATGTACGTCGATCATTTACTATCCTGAGAACCCCTGTCTAAGAAAATATGTGCTGGCGGTTGTGATGATCCGCAGCAGTTTTACGAAAATGATCCAGGGAAGAATGATTTGACGTATGAGTCGTGTTTAATGACCCTGTGTCTGGAATCGGTGGGATTTTGGAGAATGGAGTTAGGGGACCAGGGATGCTTTCCTGTAATTGAAAGGCTGAGGTGGAACCGTCCTGCAAGGGATGCATCCGAAAGGGTAATAGGGCAAAGAGCGTAGCCTCAGTATAGATGAACGTCCCCTGAGAAGAGAGATGAGGATGAATGTCTATTGCTAGTGACAGAGTGTCTTTGGAATTAATTGCCACCAAACGACTGCCGTGGCCACATAACTGGGCATTCTTTTAAGTGGAGTACGATAGGTGCGTAATTAACAGGGGAAAGTTTATGCAGAGAGTGCAGGAGAACGGTGTTGGGAAGGAAATACATGAACCGTCATGGATCGTGTGCTTTGGTCACATTACCCCATTAATGAACTGGATGCAATTGGCAAATTTCTGATGAATAAACTTGCATAAAATTGTTGCACACCGCCGCCTGACATTTATAAATAATACCCTGTTTTCATCCTCTCTATCCTCGACTCAAGAGTATCTGTTGTGAATCAAGTTGCATCATCACTTGAGATTACTTTCGAATCCAACAGGGTTCCAAACACTTAGTCCGTCCGAGGCTAATCAGTCTGACTGTTATCTGCACTCCAGGGCCTCCCTGAGCAATAACCGGGTCCCTCTGATTTGAAGACCTTCGGACGTGTCTACCATATTATCAAAGGTAACACTCTCATTTCTGCTCCAAACAGAACTATCTCCCTCATATAGGCTCCTGGGATATCTCCAGAAACCGTTCATTCTTTACTATTCCACAATTGCTGTAGTTCAAAAATGGCATTTTATGCACGTTCTCTAACTGTGAACATTTATCTTAATGGTTCCACCTGCTTATGTTTGCGTTCGCCTGCTCTGTATCCAAGTACGTAAACAGTTTACGTTCTTTTGTTGTCGTTTTAATAGTCACTCTGAGGCTGTAGCAGAATTGTGTTGGCGTAAATCGCCAAGGAGAGATATTCTATTATCTGTCTTCCCGTAGAAAAAATAACGTTATGGTGAACACACCTCCTCCATTTCCCTCTGATCATTGTAATCAATATCGGTCAGATTAGAAATGAATAAACTCTTTGATACCCTTCCAAATGTCATGTGCTGTCGGAGATAACACTGAAGCAAAGTAAGCATTGTCTCCGCAATATAATTCCTGGTTGCCTCATCTGGCTCCCGCCATCCTCCTCCCCACTGTATCCGTAAATGCATTTTCGGATTGTGACAGAAAATGTATAAAATGCAAAGTTCCTTAATGTACATTTTCACGCCATCCGCATTTGACGGTGTACAAAGCCTAAGTAGCACGTTTCTGAAAACATGATAGACCGCTGCAAGTTATCGATATTATGAACATGACGTATTGTTGCGGTAACAAATCAACGTCATTGTTGCTGAAAAAAACAATGCATTTTCGAAATATTAATGAAATGCATTCGAATGTAAAGACACGAGTACTGTGAGACTCGTGGTATCATCGCAAGGTAATACTCCCCCCCTCAATGTCGGCAAACAGGAAGAGAGGTGCAATAATGAGGTTTGGGCTGCTGCTCCATCTGCAAATCCCGCCGCCCTGGGTAACGATCAACTAAAAGTGGTGGATGTCAAGGACGCTATTTTCCCGCCAGTTGAGATTCCGGAGACTTAATAGAATATCCATCATTCAGCTCTCTGTCTCTCAACACGTCCGGATTTTCCCAATCATCCGCCATCATTATCTCTGTTCGCCGCTTTCTGTTCCGTTGCTGATATTCGATCGAACAGATTGCACTGAGTTTACACTGCTTTGCAAGACGGTTGAATTTTATTGATTGATAGTCGCTATTATTCCGTCTATCATTGGTACATATTATATGCTCGTTTTAATTGAACCCTTCCTCACGTGTTTAACCTGACGGCTTTATTTTGTTTGGCAGTGAACATTGTGACCATATTCATCCTGTCCCGTGGAAAGTGCGGCCTCTCCAGAGTTGTCACTTGCTACCTGGTTGCCATGGCAGCGGCGGATCTTCTGGTCCTTATTCTGGACCTGATAATGAGCAAGATTCCACTAATATACATGCCGTACGACGTCTTCATCCAATCAATGACCAAGGGATGTAATATCCACGCTACTCTGATTTACACCGCAACCGACTGTTCGGTCTGGTTCACCGTCGCATTCACCTTTGATCGGTGTATCGCCATTTCTTGCCAGAAACTGAAAACAAAATATTGCACCGGGAAAACTGCGGCCGTGGTTTTGGGGACAGTGACTGTGACCAGCTGTTTAAAGAATATTTACTGGTATTTTCGTCTCTCAGAGAAATACACATGGATAATTGATCCATTCATTTGTGTAAAGAGAGCTTATTATTTCAAACTCATGACTCAAATTGACCTATTTTATAACTTCCTCACCCCTGTACTCCCATTTGTGCTGGTTCTCGTAACGAACGGCTTCACCGTCAGGCACGTATTAGTCACCAGCAGAGCTCGCAGGAGACTCAGGGCTCCAGGAAACGGACAGAGTGCCAGAGACCCCGAGATGGAGAAACGCAGGAAATCCCTCGTTTTATTGTTGATCGTCTCCGGCAATTTCATCCTGCTGTGGGCGCCTTTCACTGTGTATTCTGCATGGGATCGGCTGTATGATCTTACCACGTCTGTGCGACCGCTGGATTCGCTGCGAGAGCTGGGCATTATGCTGCAGCTTTTGAGCTGCTGTACAAACACGGCCCTTTACGCCGTGACACAGACCAAGTTCAGGGAGCAGCTAAAGAATGTGGTAAAATCTCCGTTTGCTCTCTTTGGAGCGAGGAAGTCGTGAATTAGCGGAGTCTCCACCCACCCCACCCCCAGACCTAACTAACGTTGCACACATTGCGGCGACTTTCTGTTCCTCTGGGCCCGGCGCCATCCTTGTTCCACTCACACTTCCAACACGGCGATTGCATAGAACAGTCTCTTATACAGCCGCACAGCTCGTCCCTCGTTCCGGCCAATCTTCTCATCTCTGCCCTACTGTTCTTAGCTCATTTTACCCCATGTTTCCACCGTGCAGTCCTTCTGCCCGGCCGAATACATTGGTCCATCTGCAAGGTCGTACTCCCCGACGGCGTCTGTTTTCCCGAAACAACCCGTTCATCTCTGCAGTGACGACTGAATTCGTGCTTCTTCCTGCACCCACGCTGTGCTCGTCAATTTCATCTACGTTGCCTACAAATTCCCACACCTCCCTCAGATCAGGTCTGTCCCATTCTGACACCACTCTTTTCTCCCAATCTTACTGTCCCGAATTCCAGAGACATATCATCTGCCGACATATTTTACAAAACCAAGCTACTGACTCTCAGAGTTATATTGACGATGCCTCCATCAACATGGACACTCGCATTCCCTTCTATCATTTCATTGGATCTGAATTTCCTCTCAAGACATTTCACAGTAAAAAGGAATTTCCCTTCCACCACGACCGATGCTGCCGTCACAACTCTCTGTTGTATTTCCCGCAGGTAATATCACTCCTTCCCACGCAAAGTAACAGAAGAGTTTCGGTCTCCTCTTCCCCAGGGAAAACGCCACGAACCGCTGTAAACAGCATATTCTCCGTAACTTCCACCATCTCCATAGCGTCTCTACAACAAGGCACGACATTCCCGCCCATAACTTCGTTGCCCGAAGATTGTTCGCTGCACGACTTTATTGCTAAATCTTCATTGCCCACAAGTCTCCCCGATTTCTGTCACCATACTCCAGACATTATCTTTACAGAGGCACTGGTTATTCAAGCACAATGGAGACCACATCGGTAATACTCCCGCTCCCTTACAAGAAATAAAATGCTCATAATCTATCCAGCTAAAGTCAATAAAGCCAATTGTCAGCGATGACGTCATTTACAATCCCTGTCAGGCCAAGATATTACCGATGCCACGGACAGAATTGCCCTGAAAGTGGTTATGAGCTTGGAGGAGAGACATTTAGGGACAAAGGCCCCAAAGAATGATCACAATTACAAGACAGATAGAGGCATTGAACATTGACTTTTGTTATTGCATTCGTAATAATATCGGCAATGGCCGAGACGGCTGCCAGAAAAGTTCGCTGTATTATTATAAATCTTCGCGTTGTGATGCAAGACACAGACAATGAAGTAAGAGGGTGAGGACGAAGTGTATCAAGAAAGCCAGGGAAGTGGGGAGGAAACGACGCTGGACAAAACACAGGCCCTGGACATGACTAGGAGACAGGGCATGAGCCAGGACTAGAGCAGGAAAGTGGGACCTGGACGAGGAACTAGGAACTGGGAACTGGGAACTAGGAACCTGGACATGGACTCCGAGCCAGAGACTGGACGGGGACCCGGAACCTGGGTCTTGACTCGGGTTCGGACTCCGGATCCCGGCGAGGACTGGACGTGGCAAGGCAACAGGGCCGGATGGGGACATGAAGCTCAGATTTGGTTTTGATCGAGGGAGAGCAAGAACGCAGAGCCCAGTTCGAGGGAGAGCAAAGCAGAAGCGGGGAGAGGCGTAGCTGGACACGGACACTAGTCTAGGAGGAGACCGGTGCTCAGGGTCTCGGCTACGACTTGGATTTGGACACGGACTGGAACCTCCTCGGAGTCTTGGATTTGAACTGGAGCCTCCTCGGAGCCTTGGACGTGAGCACAGGAACACTGAGTCTTGGACCGGAGCACAGGAACACAGAACACAGAGCCGGGACCCCTCCTTGGGACAGGACGTGGGGCCAAGGCTTCACACAGATGAGGACGCCTCCTTGGGGACAGGACGTGGGGCCAAGACTTCACACAGATCAGGACGCCTCCTTGGGGACAGGACGTGGGGCCAAGGCTTCACACAGATCAGGACCCCTCCTTGGTGACAGGACGTGGGGCCGGGATTCATACACGGACACTAAACACAGGGACACAAACAGATAGATCCAAGCTCAAAGATGGACAGTTATTTCTGTTGGCGTGGCAATGCTTCGGTCTCACTCCGGCGGCTGAACCTGACGGCGACACAGGCGAGGACGCAGTCGTGGGCAAGGCTTCCGGCGTGGGTAGCCGGCAAAGGTTCAGGCGAGGGCAGCAGGCAGGGCTTCAGGCGTGGGTAGCCGGCAGGGCTTCAGGCGTGTGTAGCAGGCAGGGCTTCAGGAGTGTGTAGCCGGCAGGGCTTCAGGCGTGTGTAGCCGGCAGGGCTTCAGGCGTGGGTAGCCGGCACGGCTTCCGGCGTGGGTAGCCGGCAAGGCTTCAGGCCAGGCTTCAGAGGGAAAGAAGGGAAAAGTCCAGCCTCAGGGTAACGGCAGGACGGCCCGACTTACCCCACGGAGGCAAGAACAGGAAGGGACAGATCCCACCGTAGGGTAACGGCAAGAACAGCTTGACTGACCCCACAGAGGCGAGGACGAGATACCGACGAGACGAACCAGCAACCACAGTCGAACCCAGGGCACCTTATATTTCAGCCGCAATATGAGAATCAGTTGCCTATGATGAAGCCCGACTGAAACAACGGACAGCCAGAAGACCCTATGTCCGGTGTACACGGAAAGACCGTGAACCAGAACGCGGACAACACGGACCGGACCATCAGAGTCGCTCCTTATCCTGTCGCATCACTGACAGAACAACAATATCTGAATTTAAACACGCCCGTCAGCTGAACCATACTACTAAAGATGAATCGCAGATATCACTGGCAGTAATGACACTGGTTATCCAGATCTAACTCAGATTATTTTCGATTGGTGTATTGAATTGATAATTCTCGCTGATCTGATAACAAATACAGTGACTATAAAAAGTATTCACTCCCCCGCCCTTAGAACACCCTGGTAGTCATGAGTACTGGCATGGAACGCAGGTGTGCCTGTTTTTTTTTTTCGTCGTCTAGGCGGTGTCACTCTTTATTTGTGCTGTTTCCTACACGCATGCAGAGCTCGTCGACTTCATCAACTTTGCCACCATCATCCACACTGCCCTTAAATTTACTTGGTCAATTCTTTATACTACCTTCCCATTTCGCGATCTCTCTATCTCTAGATAAATCATATCTGCTGATCTATTATAAACCCATCGACTCTCACAGCTACCTGCCCTGTACCTCTTCCTATCCTGTTACTTGTATAAATGGCACCCCCCTTCACTCAGTTCCTGCCATCTCCACCGCTTATGCTCTCAGGATAAGCTTTTTCTTTCAAAACGAAGAAGATGCCTTCCTCCAGCATCAAAGCTCTCCTCAACCGCATGTCTTCCATTTCGCGCAGGTCTGCACTCATCCACCCTCCCGCGACACCACCTAAGATAGGAACAACCTGTCCCCATCTGCCATCCAACCAGACTCGGCGTCCAACACATCATTATCCGTAACTTCCGCCATCTCCAACGGGATCCCACCAACATACACATCTTCCCTTCCTCCTACCCCCAATTTCCGATTTCCACAGGGACCGCTCCGTTTGCGACTCCGTTGTCGATTTGTCCCACGCCACTAATCTCCTTCCTGACACTTGCCCTTGCAAGCTGAGCAAGTGTCACACCTACCCCTGCACATTCTCCGACATTAACACTAATGCCCTCAAACTGTCCTTCCAGGTGATGTGACGCTTCCACTATGAGCCTGTTGGGGTCATCTATTGTATTTGTTGCTCCCGGTGTCGCCTCCTGTATATCGGTGAGACCCGACGTTCACTGAGAGACTGCTTTACCGAGCACATACGCTCCATCCATTAGAAAAAGCGGGACCTCCCAGTAGCCACCCAGTTAAATCCTACAAACTTTGTACTTGCCATTCGCAATCTGACATGTCCTCCTCTACTCTCCGGACGAAACCACCGTCATTTTGGTGAACCACCACCTTATATTCCATCCGGGGCGCCTCCAACCTGATGACATGAATATAGATATCTCGAAATTCAAGTAATGACCCCCACCACCATTCCCCATTCCAATTTTCCTCTCTAACCTATCTCCACACCTGTCCGTCACATCTCTATGGTTCCCCCTCCCCCGTTTCTTTATTCTATAGCCTTCTGTCCTCTGCTATTAGATTCCTCTTTTCCACCCTGCATGACTTTCACCAATCAAATTCCCAGCTCTTTACCACACCCCTGCCCCCATCCCAGTTTCACGTACCCACTGTATTTCTTCCTTCACATCCCCCAGATTCTTTATAAGTTTTTTTATGTTTTATAAGTTTATTAGGTGAAACAACATTCAGCCTGCCAAACTGGAAAATCACGTTTGTGTGGATTCTGTGTAATGTTACAAACACACAACGCAAAATATCAGACAGTACACTATAGGCAATTAAAGGATTGAACTTTTTAAATCTTAATCTGAATATAGGTTTAGGCCCAGTTCAAGTCAAAAGTTAACGTTGGAGCTCACTCTGTAGTCATCCTTCCACCATTGGTCTCCTCCAAACGTCACCAACCTTTAAGTCTTCAGATCCCAGTCCATTCCGTCCGTTGTTCTACCAGCTCTGTCCAAAGGCGTCTTCCCTCTTCATCTCTTCTCGACAAAAGACTGCGAAAAAAACATCTTTCCAGACTCACAAGACACTGCAACAATTTCTTATTGGTTAACATTAATCCTGTTATCTCCAGCCATAACCCAAACATTGCTGCTACAGAGAAACCGTTACCTCAGCAGTGAACATGACAAGTAAGCCATTGCTTTAGCAGTGAAACCTTACAGCGCGTTACACAAGTGATCTGTTGATTGTAATTGTTTGGTTTTGTTTTCAGACTGCTCTGGTTAAAATCCACCCAAACTATGGCGATTGCGTTCGGGTGCGCTGTTTCCTGCATGGCAATCCTATTGCTCAGATAATCTAAAGCCTAATTGACATTGGACTGAGGTGGAATGCATACTACCTCCAAAATGATCCTGGAAATTTCCCGCGGGAGGTAGAAAGGTTGGCACTTAACTGTCGGATATTCCAGGTTTGTTGAGCAGAATTGGCTCAGCACTAATACATTTGTGCACCAAGAAGAGTTGATCCTGAGGCATACTTCACCACCTCTGCTTTTGAGAGATTCTATAGATCTGTCCTGACGGTATATCGTACATCCGTTGATCTGCATCTCTGCTTCCGGGACTGGAGGTGTAAAACAAGATTCCGAGAAATAAAGTACACACGCGGTCCTAATGTCCCTCTGATTGATCAGCCCAACTCTGAGATCATCGATTTTCTTTACTAGGGACTGCACGTTTGGAAGCAAAATAGTCGGTGCAGAGAGTTTAAAACCCTTTTTCCTTAAACGCACTTACATCCCTGATCTGTGGCCAGGTTTCCTGTGTGGAGTCCGACGAGGACGAATCCGTCTCAGATCGGCAATGCTAAGCAGTGATAGTTATCGCATATCGTTTAAACATCTTGACTGTACTGACCTTGGAAGCAGTTGTGCTTTTCGCTATATCAGGCTAAAATGAAAATATTTAATCTTATTTATTGATAGTTCTGCTGCTACACGTGACGCCGCGAGCCGCCTCATCCTAACAATCATTTATTTTGCGTTTTTTCCATTCTTAAAGAATGAAGTGTCACTTGTAAACTTCCAATCCTCAGGGAGCACGCACCAATCAAACTACTCTTGAATACCTATGATCAATGCATCCGCTTTCTCTTCAGCAAACTGTCTGAAGACACTGGGACGTAGCAATGTGCCCCAGGTGCCTAATACACCTAAAGAGCGGTGAGTTTGCTTAGCAATGTAATTTCAATGGTGCTTAGTCTTTTTTCCCTGGCACTCAAGGACCTCTGGCTCACTGATAGCTTTTTTAACATTGAAGGCAGATGCAAAGTGTCCATTAATTGCTTCCGTCATTTCTTTGTCACCCATAACTACCAGAACAGCATTATTTACCAGTGGTCCAATATCAATTCTCACATCCCTTTCACTGTTTATATAACTGAAAAAAAATGTATCCTGCTATATATTCATGGCTCGTCTGCCCTCACATTTAATCTTCTCCCTTCTTATAGCTTTTTCTTCGTTGCCTTTTGTTGGGTTTTAATACTAGATGTCGGGTGTCGGGATGCACATAAATTTGCGCGCGTTGATGGGTTTGGGATGCACGAATTTCGTAGTGCGTGCGGATTCACGGGTGTCGGAAGATGTGAGGTTTTGACGATCCTCGAGATTACTTCATATTTAGATACTTTATAATGAATGCATTTTGAACTTTGAATTTTGTGCTTGCTATTTTTCGTTTGGAATCAGCCATTATATGATCGGCTAGAAATAATTTTTGTTCAGTGATATACTGATATGCACGTTGCGTTGTCAGCGGACATGGATGTGCGCCAGGATTTTGCGGTGGACACAGATTCGCGGTGCCTGACCACACTCAGAGCAGTTGGGCCTAGAGGAATCGGAAGAACAGGTGGATCTGAAAACAAGTTCATAAGTACTTGAAAATAGCAGCTCAGATAGATAGGATCGAAAAGAGATCTTTTGACACACTGGCCGTCATAAATTAAAGCATTTAGTACAGGAGATAGGATGTTACGTTAAAGTTGTTTAAGCCTTTGATGGGGCCTAATGTAAAGCTTCGTGCGCAGTTTCTGTGATATGCCTGCAGGGAAAATATTAATGAAATTGAAACAGTGCAGAAAATATTGACGATTCTTTTAGATAGATAGATAGATAGATAGATAGATAGATAGATAGATAGATAGATAGATAGATAGATAGATAGATAGATAGATAGATAGATAGATAGATAGATAGATAGATTGATAGATAGATAGATACTTTATTCATCCCCATGGAGAAATTCAACATTTTTTCCAATGTCCCATACACTTATTGTAGCAAAACTAATTACATACAATACTTAACTCAGTAAAAATATGATATGCATCTAAAATCACCCTCTCAAGAAGCATTAATAATAGCTTTTAAAAAGTTCTTAAGTAGTTTACTTAAATACATTGAGTCCTCACCCCGGCACTTTAACATATCTTACTCCTGGCGTTTGAATTGTAAAGCCGAATGGCATTGGGGAGCATTGATCTCTTCATCCTGTCTGAGGAGCATTGCATCGATAGCAACCTGCCGCTGAAGCTGCTTCTCTGTCTCTGGATGGTGCTATGTAGAGGATGTTCAGAGTTTTCCATAATTGACCGTAGCCTACTCAGCGCCCTTCGCTCTGCTACCGATGTTATACTCTCCAGTACTTTGCCCACGACAGAGCCCTCTTCGTAATGCTTCCTCCCCAACACGCCACCACAAAGAAGAGGGCGCTCTCCACAACTGACCTATAGAACATCTTCAGCATCTCACTACAGACATTGAATGACGCCAACCTTCTAAGGAAGTACAGTCGACTCTGTGCCTTCCTGCACAAGGCATCTGTGTTGGCAGTCCAGTCTAGCTTCTCGTCTAACTGTACTCCCAGATACTTGTAGGTCTTAACCTGCTCCATACATTCTCCATTAATGATCACTGGCTCCATATGAGGCCTAGATCTCCTAAAGTCCACCACCATCTCCTTGGTCTTGGTGATATTGAGACGCAGGTAGTTTGAGTTGCACCATATCACAAAGTCCTGTATCAGTTTCCTATACTCTTCCTCCTGTCCATTCCTGACACACCCCACTATGGCCGTGTCATCAGCGAACGTCTGCACATGGCAGGACTCCGAGTGAGGAACTGAGTTGCATTGAAAGGTTGAAGAGCTTACGATTTTATTCCCTGGAACGTAGGGAAATGAAGGGAGATTTCATGGAGGTATAGAGAATTATAACTGCTATAGACAGTTTAATTGCCGGCAGGGTTTTGTCCCTGAGGTTGGAATGGGACTATAAATTGCAGCTTAAGGGTGAAAGCAGCATTTTCTTCGCACGAAGGGTGTTCCGGATGTGGGAAGATGTGTCTACGGAAGTGGTTATGTAGCTTTGATTGAATTACACGGAAGTCTGGATAAGTACATGGACGGCAGGTGTATTGAGAGTTATGGTGATGGTGCAGTATGAGATTTGGCAGAATAACAATTCGGTACTGACTAAATGAGCAGAAGTGATTGTTTCTGTTTGTAGTGATTCGTGACTCCAAATAAAGTGTAGATGACTTTTAACCGGTTGGTTCATTTTTAGAGGAATAGAAGTGTATAGTTGCTGGACATCCATAGTCAAAAAAGGGACGACCGGGGCAAGGGATTTTAAGATTGTTAAACTGCTATGAGAATGTGAAGTTCGCGGAGGTAGGCTGGATGTGAGCGACACCAGGAGGGTGAAAGTGATTCGAGGTATACGGGTACGTGTTCAGTCGGGCAGGTGTAGGTAGAGACCCAATGGATATGAAAGTATTTATTCGTCACCACAAATAGACATCAAGAGTTTATTCTCTTCAGTAGAATGGTAACAGTTTTTGATTTAATATATATTCACAACCTACAACGACATAATTTACTTCAATACTCTGTGCCTGTCAAGGGGTTCATTTGTAGTACATATTTACAGTGGAAGGACAGGTAACTGACAAATCACTTCAGAAGGTTCAGGCAACATTGTTGGGACAAACGAACTCACACCAATGGTCCAAAAATAATTCACTAAATTAATGCGCGTTTGACGCCATGCGGACTGAACCTGTTTGACGTAAATGGTTTGCAAATAGCTAAAAATAATCCTTATTGTTAAATCTGTTGAAATCTGTCCCTGTGGAGTCGCCAAATCGTTTTAAAAACCCCATGCATGTACTGTCTCAGCATTTCATTTCAAGAGATTGCATGTACCACAGAGGGACAAATCACTGAACAAAGAACATTTCTTCAATGTTGGATAAGTATAAGAGTGCGGACAAAATATTCTACGTGTTCATTGCCGTCCTTGGAGTTCCTGGTGAGTGAGCTGAACACTTCATGTTTGGCAGTTTTGTGTATTAATCGGTATAAATCTGCTTATGATCATTTTACAGGCTTTCACTTTGAAGATCATTGAACAAATATCGGTCAAATATATTGACCCTGTCAGTTCAATATTTTAGTTTTTAGTACTTCATGACAAACAACAGGCAATATCTGTCTTTGCTCTAATTCAACTGATCGACCCGAACCTTGTTCTTGCCTTTCATGTCGCCTTGTCTAAGTTGTCCCACTGCTGGAGACAGGCAGGTCTCCGGGAATGAGTGACTTTGAGGGTTTTGATGTGACTTTCTCCAGATTTGTTCCAGCGTCAGGGACCGGTAGCTCTCTGAGAACGTGAGATTGAGAGGCTTTGAATGATACCTTGTCCACAATTGTCCGAGTGCTACTGAGAGGCAGATCTCTGGGAATGAGTGACATTGATGGTTTTGATGTGACTTTCTCCAGATTTGTTCCAGCGTCAGGGACCGGTAGCTCTCTGGGAACGTGAGATTGAGAGGCTTTGAATCATACTTTCTCCACAATTGTCCGAGTGCTGCTGAGAGGCAGATGTCTGGAAGGTGAGAGTGGAGGATCACAGTGGGACTCTCTGTAGATTTGTTCCATTGTTGGGGAAAGGCAGCTCTCTAGGAAAGTTATACAGAAAGTGTTTTTAATGGGACTTTGTCCAGGTTTGTAGCAGTGCCGTAAGAGACGCCTCTCTGCTAAGTTGAGTCGGGGACGAAATTACATTGTGAAATTTATTGTTTATGAGGAATTTACCAGAGTGAACTCTTCCATATTTGACTGTGGTCGGTCACAGCGAAATGCCACTGCCTATTTTTTAAATAATTTAGACTGCTCACCTGAACCCTTGGTAGCTGCCGCGTGTTGTCGAATTGAGGGACGATGTAAAATTGATCCATTAACGGAGCCGCCCAGTCTCTGGTTGCTATCTTGTTCCTGATTACTCTCTGAATCCGCCGCAATCTGGCGAACCGCTTCATCCTGAAGAAGGGTCTAGTTCCGAAACGGGAGTTTGTTCAATGCCACGAATTCCGCCGGACCGGCTGACTTCCTCCAGTATCTTGTGTCTGCTGCTCCGCTCTGTATCTCCTCTCGGCCTCATCAGAAGCCGAGTTTCCAGAGGCCTGGACAGACGCGTTTAGATCAGTGAAACCGGCCCCATCAGTGACGGGAATCGACATAGCCTGAGATCGTTGATGATCATGCAGTTCGTTTCTTTTTATCGCCGACGATTGCCCAGACATCGTCTTATCTCCGCACTGAGGAGGGTAGATCAGAGTGGGTGTGGCCCGTGCCTGATGTTACTTATCTGCTGCTTATTCTAGCACTCCCGATCCCGTGTTGATTCCCGGAGAATGTGTAGTCATGCGCAGTGCCTGTTTTATTTTACCTCTCTGTCTTACTTTATTTCTCCGTCTCTCTAGTGAATTTAGTCGCGATTGTGATCCTATCCAGGGGTAAGTGCGGCCTCTCTACCTGCACCACTCGGTACCTAGTTGCCATGGCAGCGGCAGATCTACTGACTATCGTCACCGGGGTCATTTTGTATCAAATCGGTTATTACTACTTCCCCGTGAGTTTTTTGGACATCACCCCTGTTTGCAGTATTATTAATGTACTGATGTTCACAGCCACAGACTGTTCTGTCTGGTTCACCGTCACTTTCACTGTTGATCGTTTTGTTACTATTTGCTGTCAGAATCTGAAAACAAAATATTCCACTGGGAAAACTGCGGCTGTGGTTCTAACAACAACCGGCGTACTTTTTTGTTTGAAAAACCTTCCACGCTACTTTACACGGGAACCCAAAGTGATCATCGACCAGATACCATGGTTCTGTCAACTAATGGACAAGTATTTCACTGACCCCTGGTGGGTGGGATATGATTGGCTCGATACGGTTTTAACTCCGTTTCTACCTTTCGCTGTGATCCTTCTGCTCAACGCTCTGACAGTCAGGAATATTTTGGTGGCCAGTCGTGTCCGTAAGGGTCTGCTGGCTCAGGGCAAGGCAGAGAACCGCAGTGACCCAGAGATGGAGAACAGGAGGAGGTCTGTGATCTTACTCTTCACTCTCTCCGGCAGCTTCATCCTCCTCTGGACGACGTATATTATAAACGTCATATATTATCAGGTCTCGGGAACGGGATTCGATTTTAGCGATTCCGAATGGATTTTTCATTACATCGGGTATTTGTTGAGGGATTTTAGCTGCTGCACGAACACATTTATATATGCGGTGACACAGTCGAAATTCAGGGAGCAGGCGATGAGCGCGTTGAAATATCCGGTCACCTCGGTGTTCAAGTTCATTTATAAAGCTGCATCCTGAGCAAAAGCCAGAAGCTCCAGTTCGGACTCCATCTATCAGGTGTCATTCTTGGGTGGAATGTCCTGCCGAAAGCCAGCTTCGGGACACTAGGATAGTGTGTCGGGGGGATTCGAGGCAAAGCACCGTATTGGAGACCCAGTGCCGCATTGACCCCGACAGATTTCAGTCAACTAACTGTTCAGAAATGCCTCTCACCCATTGGGCTGCGTTCCAGTCCATCTAATCTCATTCTTGACCACTAACCTTAGAATCCGACTAGCTGTCGGCTAGTCTGACGCTAGTTGTCTAATAAATATTAATCATACCAGTTTCCGTCTCCACCTTCGATGATAGACTGAGTTTGGCTGTGCTGGTTGGCAGTCCAGCTTAAAAGGACGTTCCCGACACCAAGCGGACTGGGCTGAGGTTCAGAGAAACAGAATCCTTACTATATTTTCCAAATAAGCCAATGTTACCCAAAAAACGTCCCATAGGTTGAATGTAATGAAATGAAATACTGTGAATTAAATTGAAATCACTGCAATAAGTTACTACGTGTTTTCACATTCAAGCTATCAACCCTCAAGGATTTTAATGAAGGCTGCATTTGACTTCTTTTAACCGCATATTCTTCAGACCGTAATAGTGTCTGTTCACAGTTTCATAATAACAAAACGCACACAAATCATGATATTTTTCCAACAAGACAGTACTGTATATAATAGATAGATCCGGCCATCGATGTTATGTCTATGCAAATCATTTCCCTCCTGTATTACCAGCTTCCACAATCCCAGCAGTTTAATCCAATGGATATAGTTGTCTCCCCTTGTGCCCATTATCACACGCTCTAGTCATAAGCCATTAAGTCTTGACACTACCAATCCCTTAGCTTCAGATTTACTCCATGGATGATCTATTACCATAGTTGAACTTTTATGAGTTTTTCCATCTGACCGGTCAACTCGCCCCTACCCTTCAAAACCTCTATACGTAGGTACCCAGTAGAAAGTGACATGGGAAGGGAGCTCCCAAACCACCGGGCCGCGGACCGGCAACGGGCAGCAAAGCATGCGCTACCGTCCGGCGAGAAAACGATATGATTTGGCGAGACGAAACGAGATGAGTCAGCTGCACCTTTTCTCATTCCCTGTCACGCACTGTTGAACTTGTAATAAACGACCAGATCATACCAAATAACACATAAAATCGGGAAAATTAAGCAAAAACTGATTTGTCGACGCATATGCACGCCATAAATGCACACGTCACGCATGCGCACACAGGTGCCCGCATAAGGCCTCTTGGTCATGGCCGTCTTTCTCGAGGTAAACACAAGTGTCACATATTTGACTGATATTTTTGTCCCTTATTTGGGAGTGAGAAAGTTGGAAACCCTACTTGAACACCACCAACCCCCCCGCCCCCCGTCGGCCGGTACGCAAGAATATTGTCAATATTAAACCAGTCTATGGTGCAAGAAACGTTGGGGACCCCTGATGTAAATCAATATTTGATGAATTTCTAACAGTAAATCTGACCTCCTGCTAGAATGACCTTTTTGAAGACTCATCAAAATCGAAAAAGAATCTGATCATTTTACAACTTTACAAGAACAAAATACTTCCACCCACGTTAAGCCTAAAATTATGGCAGACATTCCTGCTGATTGATTAGTTGCTTTGTCAGCGTCACCTGTAATTTACTCATAGAAAACAGCCACACGTACATTCCTATCTAAAATATCTTTCGATCCAGCTGTAAAATGGTGAACATATCATAATAATTTTCCTTAATATACTGAGGAACCAGCAGGCTCTCAGGCATACAACTCTATTAAATCGTGTAACCTAAACGCAATTAACGGAGTTGGAAATAAAGATTGCGTTACCGCGAAAGTGAACTGGAACAGACGGCAAAATTAAACAAACCTATATTTTCAGCACGATAAGAGCGCAGCCACAAAACTGAAAAAAAAAAATCTTTAAGTGATGTTCCCAACGTCCTGCACACCTTTAAAAGGGTAATCATTTCTTTGCGCACGAAATTTTATCCAACATCCTATAATCTATTGCAACCTCCGGAATTGTCAGGGTAATTGTTCCAACTCAAACATTAAAGCAGAAACATCGAGCGACCTTACGGCACCACCTTATAATTGTAACCCCCTGGGTCGCCTCAGGCTCGCTCAGCTCGTTCTCGTCTAGGGGGAGCAGCCTTCGGCCCCGCCAAACTGGGTAATCAGCTGGTGTGGATGCTGTGTGATGTCCCCGCCTAGCCCAAAAACTTATCAAAGTCCAAACCACTTCGTGCACAACCGTTGGAGCTCAATTACTGAAGTCTTCTGGCCACCATTCGATACCCTCCGAACTCCTCGACTCGCAGCTCAGGACCACCCGAAGTGGGCAACCAATCACATCTAGCTTCGTCTCCTCTCCTCGGGGTACCTCCTGGCCTCGGACCCCCCCACCCTTGGGGATCCGTTCCTCGCCCCGTTTATAGCATTGCGTCCTCTCTCGCTCAGCCCCTCGCGCCGATCTCCCCAAAATCCCCCCAACAATAGCTTACAGACTCAGAAGAAAGAACAACATTAATCCCAATTGGTTTACAAAGGAATACAATTCTCGTTATCAGTAAATTTTAACCGAAACAAGCTTCCAGCACTCTCTCGCAACAAAGAATCATTCCTACGTTTAACAAAACAAAGAAGCCATTTTGATTACATACACAGTAACAAAGAAAAAGAAGAAATCCCTTTTACATTTTTTACAGCTCGATCGGTTCACGACTCATCGCCCGTCGGTGCAAGGAGAAAAGGTCGAGTTCATTCAACCTCATAAACCATGCTCCCCAATCCTTGTAAATCAGGGTACCACGTACCATCGAGAAATCTCGTTCTCATCCAGAGTACCACTTTTCTGATCCCTAACAAAGGACACTCTATCGATACAACTCGCCAAGTTTCATCTCTTATTCCCTGCTGAGCCACAGAACCATAGTCAGTGCCAGAGACCTGACCGGTGAGACTTTCCCCTGCTTGGTCATTTGCACCTCTCTCCTCCCATTCAGACGTATCAGAAGTGGCGTATCTGTTATTGAGCGAGTTGGCCACAAGGGGTCTCTGCACTGGCTCTGGCTGTTTAACCCCTTTCACCTCCCTGTCTGTCACCCAGATTGCTGTATCCTACACTTTGAGTGTAAATACCTCTCTATATGTCCTCCTTATCACCCGCTCAGCTTCCCGAATGATCCCGAGTTCATCCATTTCCAATTGTAACTTTGTAACCGAGAGTGATAGACGGTGCAGCTAGATGACCTTCTTACAGGTGAAGCTGTGACGGACTCTGGAGGTCTCCATGCCGTCCCACAACCGGCAAGGCAAGCAGTCAACTCCCCTGCCAGAAATGCTTAATTCACTTTCTAACTGCAGTTAAATACGAAGAAATAAACAAACTGGAAACAAATCTACCAACAGTTTTTTGCCTTTTCTCACCCGGGACGCTCTTCCGTAGGACATCAAATTGATAAGCACTCTATCTTTCACTTCAGTACGGTTTACTGTAACAATGGCTGCTGCGATTGCCCACCCCTTTACTCCGAGGTATGCTCCCTCTGCTCCGGTTCATCACACGGATACAGATTCAAACAATGAATGAAATTCTCCCCACACCGTCCCATCACCCAGAACCGGGGTCAGGCACAGACTGAAGCTCCCTCCCCCCGGTCCCGTCACATACTCCGGGGTTCAGAAGCTGCTTTCCTCTCACCACCCCCTGCACTCCGCCGTTCCAGTAGTCCTTCATTGTGTGTCTGTCTCGGAGACTGTGCGTGTGTTCGTGTTCAGATGGTGAGCAGTAAAGAGCAGAGAAGTGGAAGAGGTTGAGGGGGAGGGAGTAGGGACGTGGTGTTGAGATAGTGGTCACTGGGAGAAAGTGGTGTGGAACCGCAAGACTGGCCTGTCCATACAGAGCAGTGAACAGGATCAGAACCCAGAGATCGACATCCGGAGGAGGAGGTTGGGTGTTGTAACACCAGACGTCACCTCTCCCCCTTCCTCCCCAGAATTCCATATAAACCGAGTGGTGTAGAGGAGCGAGAGGGTTGATTGAAACGTAGAGAGTGTAGGGGATGGAGCGGGTCAGGGAGACGGGGAGAGGAGATAGGGAAGGAGCAGATAACGGAGATGGCATGGTCTGTAGGGGACGGAGGGTTGCTGGAGACG
Organism: Hemitrygon akajei; assembly: GCF_048418815.1. NCBI lineage: Eukaryota > Metazoa > Chordata > Chondrichthyes > Myliobatiformes > Dasyatidae > Hemitrygon > Hemitrygon akajei. The sequence goes on along the minus strand of NW_027332044.1, from coordinate 31,809 downwards.
ACTCCGGAGCTCACTCCATCCCCTCCCCCCCCCCCAAACCCCGGTCTCCTCTCTCACCAAAACCCGGATCTTCGGCGGTCCAGTACTCCCGAATTATGTGTGACGCTCGGAGGTGGTGTGTGTGTGACTGGATGAAGTGCTGATGGAAGAGGAAAGAAGGGTAGGAGAGGGGAGGTCAGGGTAAGTGAGGTGAGATTTCAGTCACTGATTCAAGTAGTGTTGGAACAACACGGCAGCCTGTGCAGGCATAGTTGTGGATACGCTCAGGACCTGGTGATAGATATCCAGTGGAAGGCGGGAAGTGTAGTAACAGGCGCTATTTCTCTCTCATAGTCACCATAATTGCCTGTGAACGCAGTAAAGGAAGCTAATGGGTCGGTGACAGAGATGGGGATAGTTTTAGCGGATTGAGGAACGAACGAAGACGTGGGAGGTGCCCAAGGAAGTTAGGGGATAACGGAGACGGGACGTATGCAGGAAAAGGAATGGTTCACGGAGACGTGGTAGCCTGTAAGGGAGGGACGGCTGACTGAAAGTGAATCGGTGTTGTTGTAAGGTGTGTGTGACAGAGACTGGGAGTAGTGCAGGAGAAGGAGAGGTTGACGAAGACGGGTTGGGGTTTAAGTGATGGGGTGGGTCAGGCGGACGGGGAGGGGCGCAGTGAATGTTGATGATGACACAGATGGAGAATGAGGTCAGAGTAGAGACTGTGTCACGGAGACGGGGCAGATCGTAAGGGAGGACGGGTGATGGAGACGGGAGTGATGTAGTGGAGGGAATGTGTGACGGGGTCGAGGAGTAGTGTAGGAGAGGGAGTGTTTGACGGATTCGGGGAGGGGTTTTGTGGAGGGAGGTGGTTATGCACACAGCGAGGAAGTTTCCTTGTTGCAGTGCAGGGTCTATCAGTGTGTGGGAGTCACGATATGGGGCGTGTTGGTATCACGACGAGGGTTGTGTCGGTGACACAGAAACACTGTAAGGGGTTTTTCAGTGTCCCTTTGAAGATGGTGTCGGTGTGAGACTTTTTCACGGCCTATGCCGTCCGAGAATTGACCGTTCCTTCTGATTGTAGACAAATCGTCAAATTCCTTGTTCTACCCAACCCCCAGCAATTCCCACCCGATGAGTTCAAATGACTCTGCTCTTTCTACAGAGCAGAGAAGGTAAATCACACAACAGAGCAGACCCTTCGGTCCAAGAGTTGTGATATACCAAGTAAACTGAATTCCTTCTGTCGACACAACATCCGTCTCCCTCCATTCCCTGCACACCAACGTGCCTGTTAAAGAGCCACTTAAACGCCTCTATGGATCTCCCTCCACCGCCAGCGCTGCCAGCACGTTCCAATCACCCCCCCCCCCAATCTCTGTGAAAACTAAAACTTGCCAAACTCATCTCCTTTGAACCTACTTCTTCTCACGTGAATGCAGGTTCTGTGATATAAGACATTTCCACCCTGGGGGTAACAGATACAAGCTATCTGGTCTACTTGCGTCTCGTATTGTTATAAACCTCAAAAAGAAATTTAACTCGAGGTTGCACCTATCCTTTTCCATAATTACATTGTATCTAATGGCATTACCATCACTAGATGCAAAGTGATCCCCGACACAAACTTCTGTCCCCTGGCTTGTCCTATTCGATAGGATGAGATCAGTGATTGCACTCTCTCATTTGGACTTTCTATCCACTGATTCAGGAAACTTTCTTAACTGATTAAGAAGACTATGCCAGTGGTCCTTTCACAGTCTGAGGCTCACAGTCAATACCAAGAATGTTAAAATCACCCAATGACACAAACAGATGTCTCTTACAACAGACACTGAACACTCCACCGATCTGTTCCTCTAAATCCCCAGGACTGTTCGGTGGTCGATAATGTAGCCCCATGAACGAGTTCATACCTTTCTTATTCCCCCTTCCACCTTTAAAGCCTCGCCTCAGCCTAAATTATATATTCATTAGCACGAATAAAACAGCGGAAAACTGGAAGGTTGAGCTAACAGAACAGCCGCTCCTGCAACGAAGTCTTACTAATGGCTAAACTATCATGCTTCCGGTCGTTGGCCACATCTGCCTTTCGTACAATACTTCCTGCAGTGAAACGTACGCAACTCAGAACATGAGCCCCAGCAGGCTCAAACGTTTGCTTGCTGACTTTGTCTGAGGTCTTGAAAACATCTACGCCAACAAAGACTCCACTATCTGTTCAAACATTCTGGTTATCATCCCCCTGCAAATCTAGCTTAAAATAAACCACAACGACCCCTTTTTTAATGGCAAGCCTTCCCGCTGGGGAATTAGTTCCACTCCTGTTCAGGTGTAAACTGAGAAAGTTGCTCGATGGCGGAGAAAATGAAGGAGCTGCACAACGTGGGGTGATGTGGCGCAACCTCCCGGCAGGACTCTGTGCTACCCCCGGTAGTCGCTCGGCAGAAGACAAGCTCAGTTGTTGTAGTTTGTAGATTTCGGTTGCTTTCATAGTGCCTAGAACTTCAAGCTGCTTATATATACGCTTACGCGCGGGCGCGTGCACGCGTGTATGCATGTGTGTGTGTGTGTGCGCGCGCGTGCGTGTGTACATAATGTGTTGAAGTATTTTACGGATATCCTACATATGCTTGCTATCTTTAAATTTTACACACAAGTGTGCTCTGTGCCTCGTGTGATAGTTGGTGTTGTATTTTGCCGCTTGGTCCTGGCTGTATTCATGGGCATTCATGTGTGATGGAATTGAAATTAAACTTAAATTGAATTGCCTTGAAATGAAATAAAACTGTCTCGTCTGTAGAGGCCGCACTTTCCGAGGAAGAGAGCCCAGTAATGCACATATCTGAAGTCCTCGTACCAGCCCTAACTCTTTAGCCACATTTTAATCTGAATGTTCGTTCTAAGTTTGGCCACACATGCACAAACATAAGTTTGAAGAAGCCGCTCCCTTTTCTTACCATTTTTTTCCGTTCCCCTAACAAAGAGAACCCTGTCGATACAGCTGGCCACATTTTACCCCCTTTACTGTTCAGCCACAGAACCATAGTCTTTTCCAGAGACCTGACCGGTGAGACTTTCCCCTGCTTGGTCATTTGTACATCTCTCCTCCCATCCAGAAGTATCCAAAGTGGTCTACCTGTTATTGAGCGAGTTGGCCACAAGGGGTCTCTGCACTGCGTTCGGCTGATTAACACCTTTCACCTTCCTGTCTGTCACCCAGTTTCCTGTGTCCTGTACGTTGTATGTAAATACCTCTCTATATGTCCTCCTTATCTTCCCTTGACTTCCCGAATGATCCCGAGTTCATCCAGTTCCAGTTCCAACTCTCTAACGCAGAGTGTTAGAAGGTGCAGCTGGATGACCTTCTTACAGGTGAAGTTGTCAGCGGTTCTGGAGGTCCCCATGCCTTCCCACATCTCGTAAAGGAGTACTTAACTCTCCTGCCACATTGCTACTGTTCTGACTTTGCGATTATAATGATACAAAAAACAATAATTAAACTGAAAACAAGTCAACCAACACTTATGTGCCTTCCCTCACCCAAGACTCTCCTCTTTGAAGATTCAAAGAGATAAACTCTCTAATTTCCACTCAAATCCAATTCCCGCCAATCTTTCCCTCGAGTCCGGCTCATCTCACACACACACACACACACACACACACACACACACACACACACACACACACACACACACACACACACACACACACACACACACACACACACACACACACACACATACACACACACACACACACATTCAAACACTGAGTGAAAATCTCTCCACACCGTCCCGTCACACGCACTCCTGAAGTTAGATACTGGGTGACACTTTCTCCAGACCGTCCTGTCGCACACACCCGGGTTCAGACACAAACTGAAGGTTACTCCCCTGGGTCCATTCAGAAACTCCGATGTTCCGTAGCTCCTTCCCTCTCACCAAACCGCAAAACTCCGCCGTTCCTGATGTTTTGAATTGTGTGCCGGCTCGGAGAATGTGCGTGTGTTTCTGTTCAGTGGATGTGCAGGGAACAGGAGAGAATTGGAAGAGGGGCTTGTTTTGGTGGGAGCACGGAATTGGTGGTGAGATATCAGTCACTGGGATGACGTGTTATCGAAACAAACGATCGGCCTGTTCACACAGAACATTGCAGAGGCTCAGAACCGAGAGATCGATATCCGGTGGAAGGGGGCAGGGTGGTGTAACAACAGACGTCACCTCTCCCCCTTTCTCCCCATAATTCCATATAAACAGAGAGAGAGGGAGACGTGTAGAGGAGGGAGAGGTTTTTATGGTACCGTGGAGGACCTTTAGGGGATGGAGCGGTACAGGGAGATGGGGAGAGGAGTTTGGGAAGGAGGAGATTACGGCGACGGCACGGCGTGTAGGGGAAAGAGGGGTGATGGAGACAGGGTATGTAGAAGAAGATGGCGGTGGCGGAAACGGGGAGGGCTGTAGGGGAAGTCGTGGATGACGGTGACGAGGATGGTCGGCTGGGAAGGAGGGTTGATGACGAACAGGAGACTGAAAACTCAGTGAACCAGGAACACCTTCTTCCCCTCCGCCAGCATATTCTTGAACTCATCAGCAACACCTCCACATTGTTGCTGCATTTATTAGCTTTTAGCATTTGACATTAATTTTACATATTTGCGCCCTACTGATTCTTCAAAAGAAAAAAATCTCCGGTGGTCTAAGTCACAGATAATAAAAGAGACCGTGAATCCAGTAGAAAAGATGCGATACAGGTGGACAGGACATTTGACATGCTGGCCTTCATCAGTCAGGACACTGAGTACGGGGGTCGGAGGTCACGTTGCAGTTGCAGATGACGTCGGTCAGGCCGCACTTGGAGTATGGAGTTCAGTTCTGCTTGCCTTGCTCTGAGAAAAATCTCAAAAAACTGGAACGATTGCAGAGGGAGATTTCCGAGGATGCTGCCGGGACAGGAGGGACTGAGTTATGGAGCGAGGTTGGGAATTCTGAGACATTATTCGGTGACCTTACAGAGGTGTGCAAAACCACGAGGGACACAGATCAGGCGAATGCATGCACTCTATTTCCCCAGGACTGGGGTACCGAGAACATTAACGCACATGATTGAGGTGACAGTAGCTAAAGGCAGAAGCGGGGAACGAGTTGGTTTAGATTAAAGGGACACAGTGAGATGCGGAGAGTGGGTAGAGACAGAGTACGGAATCGAGGGAGAGACCGGGAGCAGAAGGGGGAATTGGGGGAAAGGGAGGCAAGAAAGCGGGCTGAAGAAAATGGGGATGAAACTGAGGCGGGAGTGGAGAGGGATGAGAGAAATACTTTAAAGGGACGAGGTACAGAGAGGGCAAGATGATGAGTAAGATTGTGGTATAAGGAAAGAGGAGAATAGGGTAAGGGTGAGGGGCAGCGGCGCGGAAGTGGTAGTGTGAGTGGATAAGAGAAATGGGGGAGAAAGAGGGTTTTATCATTATATTCAAGGCGGTCCCAATGGTTGTTGACAGAGATCCTGGATCTTTTCAGAAATATCCGGGCACAAAGGAGCAGACTTCTCACAGATGAAGCGCGTACGAACCTCATCGCAAGGTTTACTCTCACTGTACCATGTACATACACCACACTCGGGGTCTCCACCGCTCAGCCGGAACATGACATTCGAAGCCACTTTCCTATCAAAGAGGGGTAAAGCGTTTCAAAGCACCTCCAGCAGTCAGTCCCCAAAACCACTGTTACCCTCCCTCGCCATTGACCTGTGGAACCCCAACATCTCCCACAACCCCACTTTCCCAGCACAGCCCTGTGTCAGCCTCCAGAATACTCCCATTGACCCACTCTCTCCCTGCAGCCCTGTGTCATTCACCAAAGTAATCCCTTGCCCCACTCTCTACCCACAGATCGGTGTCAGAGACCAGAATAATAACAGTTCCCAACCTTCTCCTCACTGGCCCGTGTCAGTCCACAAAATATTGCCACAGCGCCAGTGTCTTCCAAGGCCCCATGTCAGTCCTCAAAATGCTCCCACTTCCTTACCGTCTCCCCACAGGCTTGTGCTTTCTGCCTAAGTACTCACTGTCACCACTCCCACCCCACAGATCAGTGTCAGTCCAAACTACACCCACTGCCTGACTCTCTCCCCACAGCCCCGTGCCGGTCCCCGAAATAATCGCGCTGCTCAACCCTCTTCTTAGAGACCTGTGTTCATCACCAAACATCTTCCCATGCTCTCCCCACCGACCTGTCTGAGTCCCCAGAGTACTCCCACTGAACCATTCCCTCCCCACAGATCTGCGTCTGTCCCCAAAATGCACCCCTCCCTCATTCTCTCCCCACAGACATGTCCCAGGCCCCAAAGTTCTTCCACTGTCTCAGACTCTCTCCCAACCTGGATCAGTTTCCAAAACAGCTCCATAGCTCCACTCTCTCCCTACGGCCCCGTGTTAGTCCCCAAAATACTTACACTTCCCACTCTCACCCCAAGTTCCCGTGCGAGTCCCCAAAATAATCCCATTGCTGAGCCGTCTCCTTAAAGATCCGTGTCAATCACCAAAAGACTCCCACTTCGCACTCTCTTCCCAGAGCCCATGTCAGTTCCCACATTTGGAGATGGAAGTCTAACGATTAGAACGGGATTGCAGCGGGAGCCATTTTGATTTTTTCTTCTTCTCATCGGAGTTAAGAGAGGCGGGACTGCGCAGGCGTGTGATGTTGGGCAGTGAAGCGGGGAAGATTTAAAAGGAGCTCAGCCTTATGCAGCGGCCAGCGTCGTTTTGCGGGCAGCGGAGTGAGCCGGGAGCAAACTGAAGGCTTAAGCGCTTTGGCTCAACGGGCTCAGGCGGAAACATGCGAGGCAAGTTAGGTTTAGCTTTTAATTTTTCCTGTTATTTGAGGAAAGGGGGGATTATGAGTGTGAGGGCAGATTGTTGTTCTCGGTGTCGGATGTGGGAGGTCCTGGAGTCTCCCAGCCTCCCGGACGTGTACATCTGCTCCACGCGCGCCGAGCTGCAGCTCCTAAGGGACCGTGATAGGGAAATGGAGCTGCAGATTCATGACCTTCGTCTGGTCAGTGAGAGGGAGGAGATGATAAAGATGAGTTACAGGCAGGTGTTCACACCAGGGCCATGGGAGCCAGACAGGTGGGTCATGGTTTGGAGGGGAAAGGGGAAGAGTCAGGAACTAGAGAATACACCAGTGGCTGTACCCCTTGACAGTAAGTACTCCTGATTGAGAACTGTTGGGGGGGGGGCACCTACCTAGGGGCAACGACAGTGGCCGTGCCATCGCACAGTGTCCGGTCCTGTAGGTCAGAAGGGCAGGGAAAGGAAGAGAAAGGCAGTAGTAATTGGGGACTCGATAGTTAGGGGGTCAGACAGGCGATTCTGTGGACGCAGTCAGGAGACCCGGATGGCAGTTTGCCTCCCTGTCTCCAGGGTCCGGGATGTTTCTGATCGCGTCCAAGATATCCTGAAGTGGGAGTGTGAGGAGCCAGAGGTCGTGGTACATATTGGTACCAATGACATATGTAGGAAAAGGGAAGTTGTCCTGAAAGGAAAATTTAGGGAGTAAGGAAGGGAGTTGAGAAGATGGACCGCGAACGTAGTAATCTCAGGATTACTGCCTGTGTCACGCGACACTGTGAGTATGAATGGAATGAGGAGGAGGATAAATGCGTGGCTGGGGGATTGGAGAAGGGGGCAGGGGTTCAAGTTTTTGGATCACTGGATCTCTTTTGGGGCAGGAATGACCTGTACAAAAAGGACGGGTTATACTTAAATCCTAGGGGGACAAATACCCTGGACGGGAGATTTGCAAAAGCTACCGGGGAGGCTTTAAACTAGAATTGTTGCGGGTGGGAATCAATTTGAAGAGACTAGGAGGGGTGAGGTTAGTTTAAATTTAGAGAAAGCTAGTAGACAGTGTGTGAGGTAGGATAGGCAGATGGTAGAGAAGGAGTGCGCTCAGGCCGAAGATTTAGGGGAGAAGGAAGAAAAAGATAATAATGCTGTTTACACCGTTAGGGATAAACAGAGAGGAAGAGGTGGAGAGTTTTTAAAATGCATCTATTGTAATGCCAGGAGGCTTGCAAGAAAGTTGGATGCATTTAGAGCATGTATTGATACCTGGAAATACGATGTTGTAGAAATTAGTGAAACATTGTTGCAGGAGGGGTGTGATTGGCAACTAGATATTCGTGGATTTTGCTGCTTCAGGTGTGATTTAATCGGAGCTGTTGCATTGCTTGTCAGAGAAAATATTACAGTGGTGGTTAGGCAGGACAGATTAGAGGATTCGTCTATGGAGACTATCTGGGTGGATTTGTGGAATGGAAAAGGTGTAGTAACAATTCTAGAGCACCTAATGGGGAGAGAGAATTCTGAGGAGCAAATTTTTTACGAGATACCAGATACTTGTATGAAGCACAAGTTTCTGATTTTAGGAGATTTAAATTTTCCATACATAGACTGGGAAGCCCATTCTGTAAAATGGCTGGGGGGTTTGGTGTTGTAGAATGCATACAGGGTTGTGTTTTTGCAGAAATACATAGAGGTACCAACCAGAGAAGAGACGGTGTCGTATCAGCTGTTAGGGAATGAGATAGGTCAGGTGACGGAGGAATAATTTGGGGATCACTCCGGGTCCAACAATTACAATACCATTAGTTTAAATTTAATTATGGAGAAGGATAGGACTGGACCCAGAGTTGAGATTTTTGATTGGAGATAGGCTAACTTTGAGGAGATGCGAAATTATTTCGGAGTGGATTGGGAAAATTTACTTTATTGGAAGGATGCAATAGAGAAATGGAGGTCATTTAAAGTTGAAAATTTGAGGGAGCAAAATATTGATGTTCCTGTTAGGTTGAAAGGAAAGGTTAAAAGTTTGAGACAGCCTTGGTTTTCAAGGGATATTGGAAAATATGTTCAGAAAAAGAGTGAAATCTACAATAAATATGGGCAGCATGGAGTAAATGACGTGCTCGAGGAATATAAAGAATGTAAAAAGAATCTTAAGAATGAACTTAGTAAGCTAAAAGAAGATATGAGATTGCTTGGGCAAGTAAGGTGAAAAATAAATCCGAAGGGTTTCTACAGTTATATTAATAGCAAAATCATAGTGAAGGATGAAGCTAGTCCCTTAGATAATCAGAGTGGACAGCTATTCGTGGAGCCAAAAGAGATGGGGGAGATTTTGAACAATTTCTTTTCCTCGGTATACACTAAGGAGAACGATATTGAATTGTATAATTTAAGACAAACAAGTAAGGAAGTTACGGAAACTATGATGATTGAAGAATAGGAAGTACTGGAGCTTTTGAAGAATAAAAATGTGGACAGGTCTCCAAGTCCTGATAGGATGTTCCCTGGGACCTTGAGGGAAGTTAGTGTAAAAAAGCAGGGTCTCTCACAGAAATATTTCAAATGTCATTAAAAACGGGGATGGTGCCGGAAGAATGACGTAATGCTCATGTGGTTCCATTGTTTAAAAAGGAATCTAAGAGTAAACCTAGCAATTATCGGCCTGCAAGTTTGATGTCAGAGGTGGATAAATTAATGGAAAGTACGCTTCGAGATGGTATATATTAACTTGATAGACTGGGACTGATTAGGAGCAGTCAAGATGGATTTGTGCGTGGAAGGTCATGCTTGACAATTCTTATTGAGTTTTTTGAAGTGGTTACGAGGATGTTGACGAGGGTAAAGCAGTGGAGGCTGTCTATCTGGACTTCAGTAAGGCCTTTGACAAGGTTCCGCACGGAACGTTAGATAGGAAGGTTCAATCGTTAGGTATTAATATTGAAGTAGTATAATGGATTCAAAAGTGGCTGGATGGGAGATGCCAGAGAGCAGTGGTGGATAACTGTTTGTCAGGTTAGAGCCCGGTGATTAGTGGTGTCCCTCAGGGATCTGTACTGAGTCCAGTGGTGTTTTTCATATCCATTAACGATCTGGATGTTGGGGTGACCTACCATGTAACACTGTATGTCCTATTTTGATGAGTCCAACCAAAATGTAGCACCTCACTCTTATCAGCATTAAACTCCATCTGCTATCTTCCACCGCACTCATCCAGCTGGCCTATATCACTCTGCAAGCTTCGAAAACCTACATCATTCTCCACCTATCTTAGCACCATCTGCATATTTACTAATCCAATTTGGAGTTGGGATGTAATGTCAAAATTGTACAAGACATTGGCGACGCCAAATTTGAAGGTTTGTGCACAGTTCTGTCAACGAATTCGAGGAAAGATGTCAACAAAATAAACAGAGTACAGAGGAGATTTACTGGAACGTAACCTGGGTTTCAGCACCTAAGTTACAGAGAAAGCTTGAACAAGTTAGGTCTTTATTCTTTGGAGCGTAGAAGGTTGAGGCGGGAATTGATAAAGGGATTTAAAATGATGAGGGGACTAGATAGATTTGACGTTGACAGGCTTTTTCCACTGAGAGTAGGGGAAAGTAGGTCTCAGCCTCCAAAATGCCCCGATTGCCTACTCTCTCCACACAAACCTTGTTTGTCCGCAAGATCTTACCAACGCCCGTGCTGCGCAACCCGTGTCTGACCACAAACTAATCCCACGGCACATTAACCTCCCGCAGCCTGTGCCAATCCCCAAAATAAATCCTTGCCCACTCGGTTCTCTCAGGCTGTATCAACCCGAAGACCCACTTCCTGCTCAGGAACATGCAAAATCGCAAATCTCACCCGTCTTTGCATTCTCCAATCCAGTATGAACTGACTTGGTCGTGGAGAGTTTTGCTGAAAAAGATCTGTGAAATTAAATTGCTATCATTAATGATTGAATCCGAGCAAAATTTAAGGAGAGTCCCTTTATGTCTTACCTCAGGAGAGTGTGAAGAGATGGTGTTGAAGGAGCTTAATTCTGTGTCTCACCACAGGAGAATGTGACGGCACAGTGTGGAGGGAGCCTCACTCTGTGTCCAACCCCGGGAGTGTGTTATGAGAACGTATGGAGGTAGTTCAGTGTGTCCGAGCACGGGAGTGTATGATGGGACGGTGTGGAGGGAGCTTCACCCTGTGCCTTAACCCGGAAATGTTTGATGGAACGCTGTGGTCACATTCACTCATTTTCTGCCACTAGGAGTGTGTGCTGGGACTAGAAGGAGGGAGCGTCACTCTGTGTCTGAGCCCGGAATGTGTGATGTGACGGTGTGGAGGGAGATTCACTCTGTTTCTGACCCCGGGAGTGTGTGATGGGACGGTGTGGAGGGAGCTTCACTTTGTATCTGACCCCGGGAGTGTGTAATGGGACGGTGCGGAGGGAGATTAACTCTGTGTCTGACCCCGGGAGTGTGTGATAGGACGGTGTGGAGGTAGATTCACTCTGTGTCCGACCACGGCAGTGTGTGATGTGACGGTGTGGAGGGAGCTTCACCCTGTGCCTTAACCCGGAAATGTTTGATGGAACGCTGTGGTCACATTCACTCATTTTCTGCCACTAGGAGTGTGTGCTGGGACTAGAAGGAGGGAGCGTCACTCTGTGTCTGAGCCCGGAATGTGTGATGGGACGGTGTGGAGGGAGATTCACTCTGTTTCTGACCCCGGGAGTGTGTGATGGGACGGTGTGGAGGGAGCTTCACTCTGTTGTGGATATATCTTCCGTCGATCTGACACGTACCGCTTCTGCTGAATTTATTTCAAGAAGTTTAGAATTAGAGTTCGAACAATACTTTTTTGCCTCATCGTAGTAATAGTTAAACGTGGATATAAAATAACACCCGTCTTCGTTTCTGATCCATTCCTGGGAAAACGCTTCCTCTGCAAATTAGGAACAAGGAGCAGTGAATCTCCCTGAGTAACGTCCATTACTTCCGCTGTGTGTCAGACACAGAAAGAGGATCCCTCCTCACCGTCCCATCACAGACAACTGCTCAAATACAGAATGAAACACCCTCCTCCCCGGTCCATTGAAAAGTCCGAACAAGTAAAAGTGAATCCCCTACTTCCGCCGGAAGACTGACATTGAATAGGGATCCCCACACACCGTCCAATCACACACTCCTGAGGATACATACAGAGTGAATCTCCCTCCACACCGTCCCATCACACACTCCCGGGGTCGGACACAGAGTAAAACCCCTCCACATCGTCCAATCACACAATCATGGGCTTGGAATCAGAGTGATGATCCCACCAGACTGTCTCAACACACAAACCAGTTGTCAGAACCAGAGTGAAGCTCCCTCCACACCGTCCCATCACACTCTCCCTTATTCAGACACAGAGTGAATCTCCGTCCACATCGTCCCATCACACACTCCCGGGGTCTGACACAGAAAGAAGCTCCCACGACATTTTTCCATCACACACTCCCTGCATCAGACACTGAGTGAAGCTACCTCTAGCAGGACACATCGCATAGCCCAGGGGTTGGACACTGCGTGAATCTCCCTCCACACTGTCCCATCACACAATCCTTGCGTCGGTGACAGTTGTGCTCCCAACTGACCGTCCCAGCACACACTCCTGTTGTCAGAAACAGAATGAATCTCCCTCCACACTGTCCGATCACACACTCCTGTGGTCAGACCCAGAGTGAAGCCCACTCCACACCATCACATCACACACTCCCGGGGTCGGACACAGAGAGAAGCTCCCTCCACACCGTCCCATCACATACCCCCGGGGTCAGACACAGAGTGAATCTCCCTCCACACCGTCCCATCACACACTCCCGGGGTCTGACACAGAGTGAATCTCTCTCCGCAACGTCCCATCACACACTCTCGGGGTCATGCACAGAGTGCATCTCCCTGCACACCGTCCCATTACACAGCTCCGGGGTCAGACACAGAGTGAATCTTACTCCACACAGTCACGTCACACACTTCCCGGGTCAGACACAGAATGAATCTCCCTCCACGTCGTCCCATCACACACTCCAGTGGTCAGATAAAACTGATGCTCCCTTCATAGCATTCCATGACACGCACACTGTATCAGGCACAGAGAGTTGCTCCTTCCACATCATACTATCACAGTCGACAGAGGTCAGACTCATAGTGACACACTCTCCAGACAGTCCCATCACACTCCCAGGGGTTTCACCCAGTGTGAGCTCCATATTGGCCTGTTCCATCAGACACAGACAGACATACTTTATTGATCCCGAGGGAAATGGGGTTTCGTTACAGCCGCACCACCAAGAATAGAGAAGAAATATAGCAATATAAAACCATAGATAATTAAATAATAATAAGTTAATCATGCCAAGTGGAAAAAAAAATAAATCCAGGACACGCCTATTGGCTCAGGCTGTCTGACACTCCGAGGGAGGAGTTGTAAAGTTTGATGGCCACAGGTAGGAATGACTTCATATGACGCTCAGTGTTAGATCTCGGTGGAATGAGTCTCTGGCTGAATGTACTCCTGTGCCTAACCAGTACATTATGGAGTGGATGGGAGTCATTGTCCAAGATGACATGCAACTCCTTTCAGACACCACCATCAGAGAGTCCAGTTCCACCCCCACAACGTCACTGGCCTTACGAATTAGTTTGTTGATTCTGTTGGTGTCTGCTACCCTCAGCCTGCTGCCCCAGCACACAACAACAAACATGATAGCACTGGCTTCCACAGACACGTAGAACATCCTCAGCATCGTCCGGCAGATGTTAAAAGACCTCAGGAAATAGAGACGGCTCTGACCCTTCGTGTTGACAGCCTCAGTGTTCTTTGACCAGTCCAATTTATTGTTCATTCCTATCCCCAGGTATTTTTAATCCTCCACCATGTCCACAGTGACCCCTTGGATGGAAACAGGGGCCAGCGGTGCCTTAGCCCTCCTCAGGTCCACCGCAAGCTGCTTAGTCTTTTTCACATTAAGCTGCAGGTGATTCTGCTCGCACCATTTGACAAAGCTTCCCACCGTAGCCCTGTACTCAGTCACATCTCCCTTGCTGATACATCCAACTATGGCAGAGTCATCAGAAAACTTCTGAAGATGGCAAGACTCTGTGTTGTAGTTGAAGTCCGAGGTGTAGATGGTGAAGAGAAAGTGAGACAAAACAGTCCCCTGTGTAGCCCCAGTGCTGCTGACCACTCTGTCTGACACACAGTGTTGCAAGCGCACGTACTGCGGTCTTCCAGTCAGGTAATCAATAATCCATGACACCAGGGAAACATCCACCTGCATCACTGTCAGCTTCTCACCCAGAAGAGCAGGGCGGATGGTGCTGAACGCACTGGAGAAATCACAAACCATGACCCTCACAGTGCTCGCCGGCTTATCCAGGTGGGCGTAGACACGGTCCAGCAGGTAGACGATGGCATCCTCAACTCCTAGTCGAACGGGAAGGGGTCTAAGTGTGGCCTAACCATAGGGCCGGAGCTGCTCTAGAACAAGCCTCTCCAGGGTCTTCTTGAAGTGGGAGGTCAATGACACCGGTCTGTAATCTGTAATCATTTGAGCCACTGGAAGGCACTTCCTGTAAAAGGCAGAGTGAAGTTTCCTCCTCACTCTCCCAATGCTCATTCCTGGGGTTAGACACAGTGTGATGCTCCCTGCATAATATCCCATCGCAAACACACTGTGTCATACACAGAGTAAAGCTCCCTCCACACTGTCCCATCACACACCCCGGGTGTCAGACATAGATTGATACATCTCGAAACTGCCCCATTATACGTTCCCGGGGTCAAATACATGCCACCCGCAAACCCCGCTATCACGCATTCCCGTCGTCAGAATCAAACTGAAATTCGGTCACACCATCCCATCGCACTCTCCTGCTGTCAGACTCAAATTGAAACTCCCGCCACGGCACCAAATTGCACACAGTCGCGGGACCGCTCACAAGGCGTAGCTCCCTCAACTCCGCCCCATCACAAACCTCACGAGTCAGTTACAAGCTCCTTTCCCCCAGCCTATCACAGAGATCCTGAGGGGCAGACACAGATAGAATTTCAATCCATACCGTCCCGTCACACACTCCCGTGGTGAGACACATGAATTACCTCCGTCCGCAATTTCAAAACACGCAACCCGTTGCCAGACACTGAGGGATTGTCCTTCAACACTGTCCCATCACAGAAACCAGGAGTAAATACAGAGTGGAACTCACTTATACTATTACATCATACACACCCAGGGTCAGACACAGAATGAATCTCTCTCGCACCACGGCCCCAGCACGCACTCATGGATTCAGACTGCACGGTGCTCACTGACAAATCACACGCTCTTACGGATAGACACGGAGTTAATTTCCCATCACACACTCCTGAGATCTGACAGATCTGACCTTCACACCGTCCATTCACTGGGGTCAGCCACAGAGTGAATCTCCCTCCACAACATGCTATCACACAGTCCCGGTGTCAGATACAGAGTGAATCTGCCCACCACCCCCCCCCCCCCCCCACATCGTCCCATCACACACTGCCAGGGATCAGACTCGCAATGAAACTACCTCGGCACCGTCCCATCTCAGGCGCCCGGAGTCAGTAATAGAGTGAAGGTCCCTACAGAACATTCAATCACGCACATTCCTGACGGGTCAGACACTAATTTGGGTTCCATCCACAACGTCAAGACACACACTCTCGGGGACAGATAAAGAATGAAGCTCTTGTCTCACGGTCTCCTTATACTCTCCCAGTGTCAGACACAGAATGACGCTCCTACCACACTGTCCCATCACACACGACCGGGGTCAGTCTCAGACTGAAGCTTTCTCTCCACCACGCTATCAAATACTCTTTGGGTCAAACATGTAGTGAAGCTCACTGCATGCTCTCCCATCACGAAGTCCTGCAGACAAACACAGAGTGAACTTTCCTCCACACTTCCCAATCACACCCACCGTGGTCAGAGAGGAAATGAAACACTCTCTGCATCATCCCGCCGCATAGTCCCGTGGTCAGACACAGTATGATGCTCTTTCTACCCGGTGACATCAAATAACACAGGGGTCAGAATACGACCGAAGCTCCAATCACATACTCCCAGGGTCAGTCACAGAGGTAAGTTGCCTCCACATCGTCCCATCAGATACTCCCAAGCCTATCACAGTGTAAATCTCCCTCCTTACGCACTCCTTACATCACACACCTCCTGGCAAGTCACAGAATGAAGTTCTCTCTCAACCGTCCGATCACGCTCAGCTGTGTTCACACACAAAGCGAAGTACTGTCCACGCTCTCCCATGGCACCCTGACGGATTCAGACTCGCCACAGAACATCCAATCATACAATCCGGTGTCACATAGAATGAACGTTCTTCTGCACTATCGGCTCACACAGTTTCGGAGTCAGACACAGACGCTCTCTCTCTGCGATTCCATTCCTCACTCCCGGAGTGAGACACAGAGTGGTGCTTCATCCACACTGTCCTATCACACACTCCCGGATTCAGACACAGTGATGCTCCCTCTGTTCCGTCCCATCGCTCACTCTGGGATTCAGGCACAGAATGATGCTCCCGCTACACTGTCTCGTCGCACTCTCCCGGATTCAGGGTAAAACGCACTCTCCACGATGCCATAACACACTTCAGGGGTCAGACATGCGGAGAATCTCTCTGGCCACTGTCCCATCACACAATCCCTCTGTCAGATACAGAGTGAAGCTGGTTCCATACTTTCCCATCAGATATACCCGGAGTGAGACATAGAGTGAGGCTGTAATGTTATGTCTCACAATCCCGTGTTCAGACACAGAGTGAATCCACCTCCACAACGTACCATCACACTCTCCTGGATTCAGTGACAGAGTGAAACTCCATCCATGCAGTCCCATCACACACTCAGCAGGTCAAACACAGAGTGAATCATCCTCCAAACCATCACTCACACACTCCCGATGTCAAGTACAGGGTGGTCTGACACAGAATGAAGCTCCCTCCACAGCATCCCATCATACACTCCCTGGTGAGTAAACTCTCTCTGAACCGTCCAATGACAATCACACCCCCGGGGTCAGGCAGATAGTGAAATCCAGTCAATACCTTCCAGTGGTACACTCCCGGTGTCAGACTGCTTCCACAACATCCAATCACTCAAACCGGTGTCATATAGTAGCTCCCTCTGCAGTGTCCCATCACTCACTCCCGGTGTCAGACTCCCTCCACAACATCCAATCACTCAAACCGGTGTCATATAGTAGCTCCCTCTGCACTATCCCATCACTCACTCTCGGTGTCAGACACAGGGTGAAGCTCTCTCTCCACGATCACATCACACACTGCCAGAGACAGGAACAGAGTGACTCTTCCTCTCTCGGTACCTGCCCTGTGATGAGGAGCGGGTGAAAGAGGGGGATGATGCCTCACCTCTTCTGCTGGTCAACAATTCACAGATTTGAGCCTTGGTTTCGTTGACAGATCTGTACTTCGTTTCCATCTCAGTGAACTGTTGACGGAGATCGCTGTGCATTCGTTTTAGAGACTGACGCATCTGTGATACTGAGAGAGATGGTGAAGGGTGTTTAGCGTTTACAGTGACACGTGAGTCAGCGTCACGCTACCGAACGGGTCACGGAGAGTGTTGTGTCAGTGTCACGGTGAAGGGTGTCACAGTGAAGGATGTGCTGGTGGCACAGTGAGAGGCGTCGGCGCCACCTTGAAGAGTGTGTCTGTGACACGTGGAGGGGTATATCAATGCCCTGATGAAGGTTTTGTTGTTGTTACAATGGAGTCTGTGTCAGTATCGTGGTGATGATCGATTCCGTGTCTCAGCGCGGGGCATATTCGAGCTGTTGTGAGGGACATGTCGGTGTCACTGTGATAGGTGTTTCTGTGCGCCGGAGAGAGGTGCACCGGGTCACAATGAAGTGTATCTCGACGTCACGGCGAGAGAAATGTCAGAGTGAGGAGTGTAGTCATGTCACGGCGGGTGGAGTCGCTGTGTAATGTGTGGGTGCTGGTCTCGTTGAGAGGAGTGTGTCTGTGTCACTGTGAGAGGCATGTTATGGCCACGGTGTGTCTCCGATTGTCACGCTGAGGTGTGTGTCGGTGTGATGGAGAGGACTATATCGATGTCATTGTGAATTTAGGTGTCGGTATCATGGTAAGGGGCTTTCCGGTGTCAGGGTGAGGGGGTGGGTAATTGCCTCAGTGAGCGGTGCATCGGTGTTATGTTGAGGGGCATTACTGTCACGGTAAGGGGTGTTGCAGTGACCTGTCAGTTTTTATCACGATGCGGCGCGGAGCGGTTCAGTTTGAGGAGCGTGTAGGTGTCACGGTGTACGTTACCTCAGGGTCACGGTGAAGAGCGTGTCGGTGTCACTGTGAGGTGTGTTTCGGTGTCACCTTGATGAGTTTATCAGTGACACGGTCAGGGGCATGTCGATGTTACAGTGAGGGGTGTGTTGCTGTCAGTGTGACTGCCGTGTGTGTATCACAGCGATGGTCGTGTCCGTGCCGCGGTCAGGAGATAATTTGTGTCTCGTTGAACGTCATGACCGTGACAACGTTGTTAATGTTATAGTGAATGGCGTGACTGTGTCAGGACGAATTTTGTTACGCTAATGGCCGTGTTTTTATCACGGTTAGGGATGTGTCCTTGTCATGGTGATGGGCTTTAATCGGTGTTACGGTAAGGGGCGTGTCGGTGTCGCTGTGGTGTTTTACAATAACAATTCATTCCACTCTCTTTATTTACGGTCTGACTCCACCCGGAGCCCGTTCCACTCACCATGGATCGAGAGACCGACCACTATCACGATGAGGGCGGACGTAACTAGGCAGAGTAGGCAGATCAGACGGTACGGTCTATTTCCGATCTTCACTTTCGACTGTTGTTCATGCGCAGCTGTGGAGACACCACAAGACCATGACACCATGAGATATAGTAGCTCAAATAGGACATTCGGGCCGTCGAGTCTGTTCCGTCATTCACTCAGGGGTTGATCGAATTCTTCCAGTCATCCGCGCTCCCCTGCTTTCTCCCCAGACCCTTTAAGCCCTGGCTAATCAATAGCCTATCCATCTCTGCTTTAAATGCACCCAGTGAATTGGCTTCACAGCCGCTCGTGGCAACAATTCTCACAGATTTACCACCGTCTGACTAAAGTAATTTATCTGCATCTCCGTTCTAAATGGACATCCTTTAATCCTGAATTTGTGTCTTCTTGTCCTAGATTACCCTACTATTGGAATTAACTTTGCCGTATCTAATCTGTTAAGGCCTTTTAACATTCGGAATATTTCCTTGACCTCCCCCCCCCCCCCCATTTTCCTGAACTCCAGGGAGTACAGCACCAGAGATGTGTGATACTCTGTAGAGACGGTGTGAATACGCAGAGTCATTTTATCTCGTCTTGGAGAATCCAGGACCAGAGCTTACAGGTCTAAACTGAGAGGAGAAAGAAGGAAAGTCATTTAACTGGGGAGCCGAGTGACAACCATTTGTTACCCAGATGGTGGTCAGTCCATGGCACAAACTGCCAGGGGTCGTGGTCGAGGCAGATGCATTAGAAACATGGACGCTTGGGATTTGACACGTGACCCCTTCAGAATGGCGTCTTTACTGTGAACTCTGACCTGTCTGTGTTGTGACTCGCAGCTCGCCGGGTCCCGAGGCAATGGGAGGATCCTCACTGTCATCTTTCCCAATGTTCAGCTTTTTGTAGGTGGAGGTCTGACGGCCTGGGGAAGAAAGTGAGAGAATGAGAGAGAGAGAAATAGAAGGAGCAGAGACCGATAAATAATGGGGGAAGGGTGAGGACAGAGAGACAAAAGAGATAGAGTGCCGAAAGACAGAGCTGAGAGCTAGTGATTGGATGTGAAGGAGAGGTGGAAGTGAGGGGAGAGAGCAAAGGAGACAGAGCAGGAGAGTGTGGATGAAAAGGGTAAATGGAGTGAGGAGTGAGCGATTGGAGCGCTGGGCGAGAAAGGGGAAAGACAGGGAGAGGGAATAAGTAAAGAGAGCGAGGTGGTGCCGGAAGGGGAGTGAGACTAATGAGCAAGATAGCGACAGAAAAGGTGAGAGTGGGGATAGCAGGATAGATTTGGGAGGCAGAGGGGGGTGAGACAACGGGAGCGATAGAGAAAGGGAAAGAGGTTAAAGAGAGGGTTAAGAGCGGGGGAGAGAGCGTGAGGGAGAGAGAGGCGGAGGAATACAGAGGGTCGAGAGGGTGTGGAGGGGGAGTGGATCGGAAAATTGTGGGAGAGCGAAACGGGATGAACGTGGAAAGAGAAAGACAGGAGGGAGCGGAGGCGGAGGGACGAAGTGTCTTGTACACTAGTGAGTATAGCACGTGACACATTGAGGGTGACGTCAATAATATGGACTCTGACCTGCTTGCGCTGGTACAATAATCTGATAAAAGCGTGTAGAGTCTGTCTTTGAGCCGACGAAGCTTGTTTTCGTATCTTCCCCCGATGTGGGGGAGTATGTGTGGAGAGGGGGTGGGTTGTAATCCAATTATCCAGGGTCGGTCGCAGTGGTTAGAAACGGGGATGGTGCTGGAGGACTGGCGTATTCTCATGTGGTTCCATTGTTTAAAAAGGGTTCTAAGAGTAAACCTAGCTATTATATGCCTGTCAGTTTGACGTCAGTGGTGGGACAATTAATAGAAGTATTCTTAGAGATGGTATATATAATTATCTGGATAGACAGTGTCTGATTAGGAACAGTCAGCATGGATTTGTGCGTGGAAGGTCATGTTTGACAAATCTTATTGAATTTTGGAAGAGGTCGCGAGTAACGTTGACGAGTGTAAAGCAGTGGATGTTGTCTATATGGACTTCAGTAAAGCCTTTGACAAGGTTCCGCACGGAAGGTTAGTTAGGAAGTTTCAATCGTTAGGTATTAATATTAAAGTAGCAAAACGGATTCAACAGTGGCTGGATAGGAGATGCCGGATAACTGTTCGTCAGGTTGGAGTCCGGTAACTAGTGTTGTGCCTCAGGGATCTGTACTGGGTCCAATGTAGTTTGTTATATACATTGATGATGGGGTGGAAAATTGGATTAGTAAATATGCAGATGATACTAAGGTAGGTGGTGTTATGGATTATGTAGTAGGTTTTCAAAGCTTGCAGAGACATTTAGGCCAGTGAGAAGAGTGGGCTGAACGATGGAAGATGAAGTTTAAAGCTGATAATGTGAGGTGCTACATATTGGTAGGAATAATCAAAATAGGATATACATGATAAATGGTAGGCCATTAAGAAACGGAGAATAGAGTGATCTAGGAATAATGGTACATAGTTCCCTGAAGGTGGAATCTCATGTGGATATGGTGGTGAAGAAATCTTTTTGTATGCTGGCCTTTATAAATCAGAGCATTGAGTATAGGAGTTGGGGTGTAATGTTAAAATAGTACAAGACATTGGTGAGGCCAAATTTGGAGTATTGTGTAAAGTTGCGGACACCGAATTATAGGAAAGATGTCAACAAAATGGAGTGAGAACAGAGGAGATTTACTGGAATGTTACCTGGGTTTCAGCACCTAAGTTACTGGCAAAGGTTGAGCAAGTAAGGCCTTTATTCTTTGGAGCATAGAAGATTGAGGGGGGCTTGATAGAGGTATTTAAAATTATGAAGGGGAAAGATAGAGTTGACGTGGATAGGCTTTTTTCTTTGAAAGTAGGGGGGATTGAAAACAAGAGGATGTGAGTCGATAGTTAAGGGGCAAAAGTTTAGGGGTAACACGAGGGGGGAATTTCCTTACTCAGAGAGTGGTAGCTGTGTGTAACGAGCTCCCAGTAGAAGTGGTAGAGGCAGGTCGGTATTGTCAGTTAGAGTAAAATTGGATAGGTATATGGACAGGAAAGGAATGGAGGATTATGGGCTGAGTGCGGGTCGGTGGGATTAGGTGAGAGTAAGCGTTTGGCACGAACTAGAAGTTCCGAAATGTCCTGTTTCCGTGCTGTAATTGTTATATGGTTATATATGGAGTCTTTATTACGGTAGCTGCTTTAGCGACGCAGCGGGAAGTGTGGATAGAGTCCGTGGATTTGGGCCTGTCTGATCTGCTCGATTCAGGCTGACTGAGAACAAAGTGTCACAAATGACAGATTGTCACTTGCTGGTCAGAGGACAATACTTGATGCAGGCCTGGAGCAGAGCCAATGAAAACTGTTAAAGGTCAGACACGTGACCTGTAGCCAATGACACTGGAATTCAACAGGTGAATTTTTAAGAAATTAATATAAATCTAACACTTCTACTCTGCTGGCGAGTGTAACTCTACGTGAGACCAATTATCGTGGATGTGGAGAACCCCAGGCACACGTGGAAATTCTGGCGCCGCTAAGAGGAACATGTGGACAGTAGCAGAAACTCCCTTTCAACTGGTGATACCTTTTCTGTTCTCTGACTGCGCATGGAAGGTCGGGGTGAGTTTGCCGGTGTGAACACAAGGTATTCAGGGTATAAATTGGAGGTATTTAGTGTATTCACGTGCTTGGTAAATTAGACAATCAAGGTACTTGTCGGTAAATACGTCTCTGATCACTATTACAAGGGCGACTCTTGCAACACATTGAACTGGAAAGAGTGCAGATGGAGATTTGCGAAAATACCGTCGGGACTCGATGGAGGGGTTACAAAGCGAGGTCAGGAAGGTTGTGACTATATTTCTTGCAGTGCAGGCGTGAAGTGTGAATAAGCAGAGTGATTTGATATCGTCTTGGAGAATCGAGAACCAGAGCTCGCAGGTTTAAGTTGAGAGGAGAAACATGCAAACACATCTAATTGTGGAGCCGATTAACAACCTACTGTTACCCAGATAGTGGTCAGTCCACGGCACAAACTGCCAGAGGTAGTGGTCGAGCAGATGCATTAGAAACTTGGACACTTGGGATTTGACACGTGACCCCTTCAGAATGGCGCCGCTACTGTGAACTCTGACCTGTCTGTGCAGTGACTCGCAGCTCGCCAGGTCCCGAGGCAATGGGAGGATACTCACTCTCATCTTTCCCAATGTTCAGCTTTTTGTAGGTGGAGGTCTGACGGCCTGGGGAAGAAAGTGAGAGAATGAGAGAGAGAGAAATAGAAGGAGCAGAGACCGGTAAATAATGGAGGAAGGGTGAGGACAGAGAGACAAAAAAGATAGAGTGCCGAAAGAGAGAGCTGAGAGGTAGTGATTGGATGTGAAGGAGAGGTGGAAGTGAGGGGAGAGAGCAAAGGAGACAGAGCAGGAGAGTGTGGATGAAAAGGGTAAATGGAGTGAGGAGTGAGCGATTGGAGCGCTGGGCGAGAAAATGGGAGTGGACGGGGGCGAGAAAGGGGAAAGACAGGGAGAGGGAATAAGTAAAGAGAGCGAGGTGGTGCCGGAAGGGGAGTGAGACTAATGAGCAAGATAGCGACAGAAAAGGTGAGAGTGGGGATAGCAGGATAGATTTGGGAGGCAGAGGGGGGTTAGACAAAGGGAGCGATAGAGAAAGGGAAAGAGGTTAAAGAGAGGGTTAAGAGCGGGGGAGAGAGCGTGAGGGAGAGAGAGGCGGAGGAATACAGAGGGTCGAGAGGGTGTGGAGGGGTAGTGGATCGGAAAATTGTGGGAGAGCGAAACGGGATGAACGTGGAAAGAGAAAGACAGGAGGGAGCGGAGGCGGAGGGACGAAGTGTCTTGTACACTAGTGAGTATAGCACGTGACACATTGAGGGTGAAGTCAATAATATGGACTCTGACCTGCTTGCGCTAGTACAATAATCTGATAAAAGCGTGTAGAGTCTATATTTGAGCCGACGAAGCTTGTTTTCGTATCTTCCCCCGATGTGGGGGAGTATGTGTGGAGAGGGGGTGGGTTGTAATCCAATTATCCAGGGTCGGTCGCAGTGGTTAGAAACGGGGATGGTGCTGGAGGACTGGCGTATTGCTCATGTGGTTCCATTGTTTAAAAAGGGTTCTAAGAGTAAACCTAGCTATTATATGCCTGTCAGTGTGACGTCAGTGGTGGGACAATTAATAGAAGTATTCTTAGAGATGGTATATATAATTATCTGGATAGACAGTGTCTGATTGGGAACAGTCAGCATGGATTTGTGCGTGGAAGGTCATGTTTGACAAATCTTATTGAATTTTGGAAGAGGTCGCGAGTAACGTTGACGAGTGTAAAGCAGTGGATGTTGTCTATATGGACTTCAGTAAAGCCTTTGACAAGGTTCCGCACGGAAGGTTAGTTAGGAAGTTTCAATCGTTAGGTATTAATATTAAAGTAGCAAAATGGATTCAACAGTGGCTGGATGGGAGATGCCGGATAACTGTTCGTCAGGTTGGAGTCCGGTAACTAGTGTTGTGCCTCAGGGATCTGTACTGGGTCCAATGTAGTTTGTTATATACATTGATGATGGGGTGGAAAATTGGATTAGTAAATATGCAGATGATACTAAGGTAGGTGGTGTTATGGATTATGTAGTAGGTTTTCAAAGCTTGCAGAGACATTTAGGCCAGGGAGAAGAGTGGGCTGAACGATGGAAGATGAAGTTTAAAGCTGATAATTTGAGGTGCTACATATTGGTAGGAATAATCAAAATAAGATATACATGATAAATGGTAGGCCATTAAGAAACGGAGAATAGAGTGATCTAGGAATAATGGTGCATAGTTCCCTGAAGGTGGAATCTCATGTGGATATGGTGGTGAAGAAATCTTTTTGTATGCTGGCCTTTATAAATCAAAGCATTGAGTATAGGAGTTGGGATGTAATGTTAAAATAGTACAAGACATTGGTGAGGCCAAATTTGGAGTATTGTGTAAAGTTGCGGACACCGAATTATAGGAAAGATGTCAACAAAATAGAGTGAGAACAGGGGAGATTTACTGGAATGTTACCTGGGTTTCAGCACCTAGGTTACTGGCAAAGGTTGAGTAAGTAAGTCCTTTATTCTTTGGAGCATAGAAGGTTGAGGGGGGCTTGATAGAGGTATTTAAAATTATGTGGGGGATAGATAGAGTGGACGTGGATAGGCTTTTTTCTTTGAAAGTAGGGGGGATTGAAAACAAGAGGATGTGAGTCGATAGTTGAGTAGCAAAAGTTTAGGGGTAACACGAGGGGGGAATTTCCTTACTCAGAGAGTGGTAGCTGTGTGTAACGAGCTCCCAGTAAAAGTGGTAGAGGCAGGTTCGGTACTGTCAGTTAGAGTAAAATTGGATAGGTATATGGACAGGAAAGGAATGGAGGATTATGGGCTGAGTGCGGGTCGGTGGGATTAGGTGAGAGTAAGCGTTTGGCACGAACTAGAAGGTCCGAAATGTCCTGTTTCCGTGCTGTAATTGTTATATGGTTCTATATGGAGTCTTTATTACGGTAGCTGCTTCAGCGACGCAGCGGGAAGTGTGGATTGAGTCCGTGGATTTGGGCCTGTCTGATCTGCTCGATTCAGGCTGACTGAGAACAAAGTGTCATAAATGGCAGATTGTCACTTGCTGGTCAGAGGACAATAATTGATGCAGGCCTGGAGCAGAGCCAATGAAAACTGTTAAAGGTCAGACACGTGACCTGTAGCCAATGACACTGGAATTCAACAGGTGAATTTTTAAGAAATTAATATAAATCTAACACTTCTACTCTGCTGGCGAGTGTAACTCTACGTGAGACCAATTATCGTGGATGTGGAGAACCCCAGGCACACGTGGAAATTCTGGCGCCGCTAAGAGGAACATGTGGACAGTAGCAGAAACTCCCTTTCAACTGGTGATACCTTTTCTGATTTCTGACTGCGCATGGAAGGTCGGGGTGAGTTAGCCGGTGTGAACACAAGGTATTCAGGGTATAAATTGGAGGTATTTAGTGTATTCACGTGCTTGGTAAATTAGACAATCAAGGTACTTGTCGGTAAATACGTCTCTGATCACTATTACAAGGGCGACTCTTGCAACACATTGAACTGGAAAGAGTGCAGATGGAGATTTGCGAAAATACCGTCGGGACTCGATGGAGGGGTTACAAAGCGAGGTCAGGAAGGTTGTGACTATATTTCTTGGAGTGCAGGCGTGACGTGTGAATACGCAGAGTGATTTGATATCGTCTTGGAGAATCGAGAACCAGAGCTCGCAGGTTTAAGTTGAGAGGAGAAACATGCAAACACATCTAATTGTGGAGCCCATTAACAACCTGTTGTTACCCAGATGGTGGTCAGTCCACGGCACAAACTGCCAGAGGTAGTGGTCGAGCAGATGCATTAGAAACTTGGACACTTGGGATTTGACACGTGACCCCTTCAGAATGGCGCCGCTACTGTGAACTCTGACCTGTCTGTGCAGTGACTCGCAGCTCGCCGGGTCCCGAGGCAATGGGAGGATCCTCACTCTCATCTTTCCCAATGTTCAGCTTTCTGTCGTTGGAGGTCTGACGGTCTGGGGAAGAAAGTGAGATAATGAGAGAGAGCGAGAGAGAGAAATAGAAGGAGGAGAGACCGGTAAATCAAGGTGGGAGGGGTGATGACAGAGTCAAGAAGATAGAGTGCGGAAAAAGAGGGCTGAGAGGTAGGGATTGAAGGTGAGAGAAAGGTGGACGTGAGGGGAGAGAGCCGAGTAGACAGAGCAGGAGAGTGAGGATGAGAAGGAGAAATGGAGTGAGGAGTGAGCGATTGGAGCGATGGGCGAGAAGATGGGAGCGAATGGGAGCGAGAAAGGGGAAAGACAGAGAGAGGGACGGAGTAAAGGGAGCGAGGTTATGCCTGAAGGGGAGTGAGACTGGTGAGAGCGATAGCGGAAGAGATGGTGAGTGTGCAGATTGGGATGATAAATTTGGGAGGCAGAGGGGTGCGAGACAAAGGGAGCGAGAGAGAAAGGGACAGAGGTTAAAGAGAGATGGTTAAGAGAGAGGGGAGAATGTGAGGAAGAGAGAGGTGGGGTGAATACAGAGAGGGAAAGGGTGAGGAGGGGAGTTCGGAAAATTAGGGGACAGCGAGAGGAGATGAAGGGGGACAGAGACTGAGATCGGAAGGAGCGGAAGTGGAGTGACGAAGTGAGGGGAGTGAGGGAAAGAGTGCGCAAGAACAGCGAGAACGGTAGAGAGTGGGAATGTGAAAGAGAGAGAGCAGAGAGTGTGGGGAAGGGGAGAGTGGGGAAAGGGAATTACATAGATGGGAAATGGCAACAGAGAGCAGTAGGCGTAGAAGGAGAGAGAGGTGGAAAGACAGAGAACGGTTGGGAAAGGGGAGAAAGCGTGACAGGGAAGGTGACGTAAAGTAATGAGTGGGACAGAGGAGATGAAAAGAGGAAGAAAGAGTTTTATAGACAATAGACAATAGACAATCGGTGCAGAAGTAGACCATTCGGCCCTTCGAGCCTGCACCGCCATTTTGAGATTATGGCTGATCAATCCCTATCAATACCCGGTTCCTGCCTTGTCCCCATATCCCTTGATTCCCCTATCCATAAGATACATATCTAGCTCCTTCTTGAAAGCATCCAGAGAATCGGCCTCCACTACCTTCCGAGGTAGTGCATTAAAGAGCCCCACAACTCTCTGGGAGAAGAAGTTTTTCTTTAACACTGTCCTAAATAACCCACCCCTTATTCTCAAACCATGCCCTCTGGTACTGGATTCTCCCAGCATCTGGAACAGATTTCCTGCCTCTATCTTGTCCAATCCCTTAATAATCTTATATGTTTCAATCAGATCCCCTCTCAATCTCCTTAATTCCAGCGTGTACAAGCCCAGTCTCTCTAACCTCTCTACATAAGACAGTCCAGACATCCCAGGAATTAACCTCGTGAATCTACGCTGCCCTTCCTCTACAGCCAAGATGTCCTTCCTTAACCCTGGAGACCAAAACTGTACACAATACTCCAGGTGTGGTCTCACCAGGGCTCTGTACAAATGCAAGAGGATTTCCTTGCTCTTGTACTCAATTCCCTTTGTAATAAAGGTCAACATTCCATTAGCCTTCTTCACTGCCTGCTGCACTTGCTCATTCACCTTCAGTGACTGATGAACAAGGACTCCTAGATCTCTCTGTATTTCTCCCTTACCTAACTCTACACCGTTCAGATAATAATCTGCCTTCCTGTTCTTATTCCCAAAGTGGATAACCTCACACTTATTCACATTAAACGTCATCTACCAAGTATCTGCCCACTCACCCTGCCTATCCAAGTCACCCTGAATTCCCCTAACATCCTCATCACATGTCACACTGCCACCCAGCTTAGTATCATCAGCAGATTTGCTGATGTTATTTTCTATGCCTTCATCCAAATCGTTAACGTAAATGTTAAACAGCTGTGGTCCCAATTCCGAGCCCTGTGGCACCCCACTAGTCACCACCTGCCATTCCGAGAAACACCCATTCACCGCTACACTTTGCTTTCTATCTGCAAACTAGTTTTCTATCCATGTCAATGTCTTCCCCCCGATGCCCTGAGCTTTGATTTTACCCACCAATCCCCTATGTGGGACCTTATCAAATGCCTTCTGAAAATCGAGGTACACTACATCCACTGGATCTCACCCGTCTAACTTCCTGGTTACATCCTCGAAAAACTCCAACAGATCAGTCAAGCATGATTTACCCTTGGTAAATCCATGCTGGCCCGGCCCAATCCTATCACTGCTATCTAGATATGCCACTATTTCATCCTTAATAATGGACTCTAGCATCTTTCCCACCACCAATGTCAGGTTGACAGGTCGATAGTTCTCAGTTTTCTCCCTCCCTCCTTTCTTAAAAAGTGGGATAGCATTAGCCATTTTCCAATCTTCAGGAACTGATCCTGAATCTACGGAACATTGGAAAATGATTACCAATGCATCCGCAATTTCCAGGACCACCTCCTTTAGTACCATAGGGTGCAGACCATCTGGACCTGGGGATTTGTCAGCCTTCAGTCCCATCAGTCTTCTCATCACCGTTTCCTTCCGAATGTCAATCTGTTTCATTTCCTCTGTTACCCTATGTCCTTGGCCCATCCATACATCTGGGAGATTGTTTGTGTCTTCCTTAGTGAAAACAGATCTAAAGTACTCATTAAATTCTTCTGCCATTTCTCTGTTTCCCATAACAATTTCACCCAATTCATTCTTCAAGGGCCCAACATTGTTCTTAACTATCTTCTTTGTCTTCACATACCGAAAAAAGTTTTTGCTACCTTCCTTTATATTCCTGGCTAGCTTGCGTTCGTACCTCATTTTTTCTCCCCGTATTGTCTTTTTAGTTAAGTTCTGTTGTTCCTTAAAAACTTCCCAATCATCTGTCCTCCCACTCACCTTAGCTCTGTCATATTTCCCTTTTTTTTAATGCTATGCAGTCTCTGACATCCTTTGTCAACCACTGAGGCCCCTTTCCCCCCTTTGAATCCTTCCTTCTCTGGGGGATGAACTGATATTGCACCTTGTGCATTATTCCCAAGAATATCTGCCATTGCTGTTCCACTGTCTTTTCTGCTAGGCTATCCGTCCAGTCAACTTTGGCCAGCTCCTCCCTCATGGCTCCATAGTTTCCCCTGTTCATCTGCAACAATGACACCTCCGAGCTGCCATTCTTCTCAAATTGCAGATAAAAGCTTATCATATTGTGATCACTACCTCCTAATGGCTCCTTTACTGCAAGATCGCTTATCAAATCCTGTTCATTACATAACACTAAATCCAGAACAGCCTTGTCCCTGGTCGGCTCTCGTACAAGCTGTTCCAAGAATGCATCCCGTAGGCACACTACAAACTCCCTATCCTGGGGTCCAGCACCAACCTGATTCTCCCAGTTCACCTGCATGTTGAAATCCCCCATAACTACTGCGACATTACCTTTGCCACATGCCAATGTTAATTCCCTATTCAACTTGCACCCAATATCCATGATACTGTTTGGTTGCCTGTAGACAACACCCATTTGGGTCCTTTTGCCCTTACTGTTCCTCAGTTCTATCCTCACATACTCTACTTCTCCTGATCCTATGTCCCCCCTTGCAAAGGACTGAATCTCGTTCCTCACCAACAAGGCCACCCCACCCCCTCTGCCCACATTTCTGTCCCTACGATAGCACGTATACGCTTGTACATTCATTTCCCAAGTCTGATCTCCCTGCAGCCATGTCTCCGTTATCCCAACAACATCATAGTTACCCATTCGCACCTGAGCTTCAAGCTCATCCGCCTTATTTCTGACACTTCGTGCATTCAGATATAGAATTTTTAACCCATTTCTCCTCACTCTGTTTGAATCGCTGCCTATTGTGCTTAACCCAGCTCCCCAAACTCCCATCGGGCTATACGCCCCTAGAATTTTGTTGTCCTTCCTACATTTACTTATTCTTTCAACACATTTAACTCCATGTTCCGTCAGACCATGCCTCTGTACACGAGTCCTCCTTATCACTTGTTCCGCCTCACCTTTCTCTACTACACACTTAATATTCTGGAACCGTGTGGTCCCCACCTTATTCTTCCTCTCGCTATCCTCTCTCACGTTCTGGATCCCCGCCCCCTGCAAATTTAGTTTAAACACCCCCAAGAAGCTCTAGCAAACTTCCCTGCAAGAATGTTAGTACCGCTCCAGTTCAGGTGTAAACCGTCCCTTCGGAACAGATCCCACCTTCCCTGGAACAAGGCCCAATTATCTACAAACCTGAAGCCCTCCCTCCTGTACCATCCTCTCAGCCACGTATTAATCTTTATAGTCCTCCTGTTCCTTGCCTCACTCGCACGTGGCACAGTTTTAGCGTGTGAGAGATAGGGAAAGAGGGAGGGAGGGTAGAGAGAGGAATGAGAGAGTGGGGTTAGTACGGGGAGAGCGTTGTTGACATTTTATAAAGGTCCCCTTCCTCACAGCCTCTTTCCACTCTCCTCCCTCCTCGCCACTCCTCCCAAGCTGTTATTTGCACTTCCTGTTCTCGCATCACGCTCCCAGCCACACAGCTATCCCTCCTCATTGCCCCACCCCCACTCGAAACACCTCACACTGTACTCCCAGCACACCACAAATCCCATGGCTTTCTCTGTACCCACCACCACCCAGAGCAATCTACTAATCCCTTTCTACATCCCTCTCTCTATACCGCCCCTCCCACTGCTCTGCCTACACCCCGACCCCTCCCTGAGCCCTCCATCCTCACACCCTCCCACAGAGCTCGTATCTCATCCAGTCTCGCCTGCATTCCCTCTGACTTATTGTCTCACAGGGAACCGTTAGGGTTAACCGTGCGCTTGCCATGAGATTTCTCAACAGGAATAGACATAGCAGCGAAACATTCAAACCAACAAAAGTGAATCTGCCCTCCATCTGTCCGGACCCTGGGAACAGAGAGGGGCTTGACATTAACTTCCACCTACCATACATCAGTTTCAGCTTGGGAGAGAACGGTCAGACTCAGAAACACAGTGAAACTCGCTCCACACCGTCCAATCACACACTGCAGGGGTGACACTCAGAGTGAAGCTCCCTCTACACTGCCCCATCAAACACTCCCGTGGTCAGACACTGATTGACACTCCATCGACTCCGTCCCATCACACACTCCCGGGCAGAGAAACGGAATAAATCTCCCTACACATTGTCCCATCAGACACTCCCGTGGTCTGACATAGAGTGAAACTCATTCCGCCCCGTCATATCACGCACTCCCAGGGTCAGACACAGATTTAAGCTCCCTCCACATCGTCCCATTACCTACTCCCGTGGTCATAAAGTGAGTGAAAAGCCCTCCAAATGCACAATTCACACACTCCCGGGGTCAGACACAGAGTGAACCTCCCTCTACACCGTCCCATCACACACTCCCGGGGTAAGACACAGAGTGAAGCACCATCCACACCGTCCCATCACACACTCCCGGGGTCAGACACGGAGTGAATCTCCCTCGACTCCGTCCCATCACACATTCCCGGGGTGGGACTCAGAGTGAAGCTCCTTCCTCACCATTCCATCACACAATCCCGGGGTCAGATACAGAGTGAATCTCCCTCCACACCGTCC